>NC_092772.1:22885740-23153466 GCF_047496795.1 Chiloscyllium punctatum
GAGAGAGAGGGAGTGAGAGAGTGAGGGGATGGGAGATTGAGTGGTGTCGAGTGAAGGGGTGGTGAGAGGGTGGGTGAGAGAGAGAGGGAGTGAGAGTGAGGGGTGAGAGAGTGACAGACAGAGAGAACGATAGAGCAAGAGTGAGAGCGAAGAGGTGAGAGAGATAGGGTGGACTGAGAGAGAGGGAGAGAGAGAGTGAGAGTGACAGACAGAGAGAGCATGAGCGACAGAGAGAGAGCACGAGTGAGAGAGAGCGAACGAGAGAGACCATGAGATAAGAGAGAGCGAGAGGCAAGAGAGTGGGATAGAGGCAGGGAGAGAGAGAGAGCGTGGGAAGCGGGTGAGAGAGTGAGGGAGAGACCGCAAGAGGAAGAGAGCAAGCAGACGAGAGAGACAGAGAGAGAGAATGTGAGAGAGAGGGGGGTGAGAGAGGGGTGCGAGAGAGAGGGGTGAGAGAGAGGAGGTGAGATAGAGGGGGAGAGAGAGAGAGAGCTGGGTGAGAGGGCGGTGAGAGGGAGAGGTGGGAGTGAGTGACAGAGAGGAGGTGGGAGAGAGAGAGTAGGTGAGAGAGAGGGAGCGATAAGGAGAGAGAGGGGATGAGAAAGAGGCAGAGAGATGGTGGGAGAGAGGGAGGGGGTGAGAGAGCGAGGGTGTGTGAGAGTGCGTGTGTGAGAGAGAGAGGGGGATGTGAAAGAGATTGGGGTGGGAGAGAGAGGGGTGATGGAGAGAGAGGGGAGAGAGAGAGGGGTGTGAGAGGGAGATAGATGTGAGAGAGAGAGAGGGGGGGCTTGAGAGAGAGAGCGACGGGAGTGAGAGAGAGAGGGTGGGAGAGAGGGGAAGAGAGAGAGGGTGAGAATGAGAGGGGTGAGAGAGCAATTGAGAGAGGGGGGTTGGGGGGGAGAGAGAGGTTGAGAGAGAGGGGGTGAGAGAGGTTTTGAGAGAGAGAGGTTAAGAGAGAGACTGGGGAAAGAGGGGGTGAGAGAGAGAGAGAGAGGGTTAGAGAGAGACGGGAGAGAGAGGGGTTGAGAAAGATGGGTTGCAAGAGAAAGGAGGTGAGGGGGAGGACTGAGAGAGAGAGATGGAGAGAGAGAGAGCGACAGACAGAGAGAGATAGAGCAAGAGTGAGAGTGACAGACAGAGAGAGCATGAGCGACAGAGAGAGAGAGAGAGCACGAGCGAGAGAGCGAACGAGAGAGACCGTGAGATAAGAGAGAGCGGGAGGCAAGAGAGAGGGAGAGAGGCAGGGAGAGAGAGAGAACGTGAGAAGAGGGTGAGAGAGTGAGAGAGAGACCGCAAGAGGAAGAGAGCGAGCAGAAGAGTGAGACAGAGAGAGAGAATGTGAGAGAGAGAGGGGGGGTGAGAGAGGGGTGCGAGACAGAGGGGCGAGAGAGGAGGGGAGAGAGGATGAGAGAGAGGGGGCGAGGGAGGAGGAGGGAGAGGGAGAGGGGGTGGGATTGGGGGCAGAGAGAGGGCACAGAGAGGGGGTAGAGAGATGGCAGAGAGGGGGAGAGATGGAGGAGAGGGGGAGAGAGGGGGTGAGAGAGCGGGGGAGAGAGGGGGGATAGAGGGGGGAGAGAGGGGGATGCGGGGGTGAGAGAGAGAGGGTGAGAGAGAGGGGTTGAGAGAGAGGGGGTAAGAGAGAAAGGGGTGAGGGAGAGAGGGGTGAGAAAGGGAGAGAGGTCTGAGAAAAGGAGAGAGGGGGAGAAAGAGAGAGGGGGAAGAGAAAGAGAGAGAGAAGGTCAGAGAAAGAGTGAATGTGAGGGGGTGAGAGAGAGGAGGTGGGAGAGAGAGTGGGAGAGAGAGGGGGTGAGAGAGAGGGATTGAGAGAAAGGAGGAGAGATAGAGAAAGGGTGAGAGAGAAAGGGGGACAGCGAGATAAAGAGGGATGAGAGAGATGGGACGCGAGAGAGAGAGAGTTAAAGAGGTGAGAGAGAGGGTGAGATAGACAGTGAATGATGGGTTGAGAGAGAGAGAGACAGAGAGAGAGAGCGAGTGAACAGATGAGACAGTTAGAGGGGTGTGAGGGAGATGGGATGAGAGAGTGGGCGCTAGAGAGAGACAGAGCGAGAGCAAGAAGGAGGGGGGAAGAAAGGGGTCAAAAGAGATGGAGAAATGGGGAGAACAAGAGAAAGAGGGTGCGAGAGAGAAAGAGAGTGGGAGTGTGAGACAGAGTGCGAGAGGGAAGGGGAATGAGAGAGAGAAAAAGGGAGCGAGAGACATGAGGGGATGAGAGAGAGGGCGGGGGAGAGAGAGGGTGTAAAGGGGAGAGAGGGTGAGGGATGACAGAGGGAGGGGTGAGAGTGAGAGAGCAGGGTGGAGAGAGAGGGGGTGAGAGAGAGTGAGGGAGAGAGAGATAACAAGGTGAGAGAGAAAGGGGGTGTGTGAGAGAGAGGCAGTGAGAGAGAAGGGGGTGAGAGAGATAGGGGGTGCAAGAGAGCGTGGGTGAGAGCAGGAGGGGCTGTGAGAGAGGGGTGAGATAGGGAGAGTGTGAGAGAGGAGGGATGAGAGTGGGAGGGGGAAGAGGGACGGGATGAGAGAGGGAGGGTGAGAGAGAGGGGTGTGAGAGAGAGAGGGGTGAGAGAGAAGGGTGAGAGAGGGAGTCTTTAGAGAGGGTCACAGCATTTGGGTTTTAATTCCACCCTGAGAGAGTCCTACCTCTCAGATCCTGGGGATTGACAAACTTTAACCCCAGGCTTCAAACCTCTTTTAAAAATGACAGGGCCACAATCTGACAGGAACCAGTTACCCAGAGGCCCCTAAAACCCAGGGTCCCCCCCAGAGGAGATTAAACCTCGGGGTAAATAAACACACAACTCACGTGGGCCCCCACGGGGTGCAGCCTGTCGACCAGGCCTCAGGCCTCAGGCCCGTGCACCCCCTCTGGAGGTTGTTCTTTCCTGGACTCGAACATTTTGGATCTTCACGTTGCAGCTTTCCAAACAAAGGTTCCTCGGGATAAAAGAGGGAAAAGATTAGTTGAAAGGGGGAGCAAGAGCATTTTGGAGGCAAGTTACACAGCAAGATCCCAGGGTTAAAAGCACCTCTGCCCAGCTCCAATGTATTAATGTATGTAACACAGTCAGCAGTTGGGATGGAACATGGTGTGGGAGCAGATCTTCCCAGGGATTGGAGGGGGATAGTGAGGGAAAGGCATCAGATTCTTACACTCTGCAGTGACCTGGGATCAATTGTCTTTTACTGAAAACAGTTCCCAACTTGTATGTGCCTGTAGCTCCCTCCAGTCTGAAACCCTCATGACCCTCTCTCCTGTCTACTCTCTCTGAGCCAATGGTGTCTTCATTCTGCTACTGACCCTTCAGTCCCACTGGTATCATTTTTTCCCACCTTCTCTCATCCACGTGAAGGAATTGGACCCTGACAATTCCATTTACACTGTCTCCCATCAATCTTCATAGGATCCATATCACAGAGGTTAGACAGTGTTCCCAGCAAACACTCCCAGGGCAGAGGGAGCACAGGGTTCCAGACAAAATAAAGCTCCCATTAAACTGTCTCCATTTAAATCCCTAGGTCAGGTAGAGAATGGGGTCAGATACAGAGTAAATCTCCCTCTACACTGCAGCATTTCAAATTCCCAGGCCATTTTGAGCTCGGCGTTAGGTACTGATTAAATCCCCCACTTCCCCCATCCTGTTCACATCAAACTCAATCAGGATAGCTCCATCACTGGGTTAGATACAGAGGATGTGTCTGTTTGGATTTCAGCCCCAATCCAGTTGGTGATGATCACGGCCTTGTTAAGTGTGTTTGGGAATGGGGAGGGAGCTGTTAGGAGGGTGATGGTGGGATAGTGGGGAGCAGAGCTGTCTTCCAAGCAGTTGACCTGGGTCCGATTCCCAGCCATTGCAGTGTTGTGGTTTGTAAACAGCCTTTTAAAGGTAAGGCACAGGGATAAATCGAGGAAATAAATCTTTCATTCTGTCGTAAACCGGATCTGTCAGATTGCTCCTTGCTTTTCCTGGTGATGGTTCCTGTGAATTGCAGTGTGGAACCGGGCAGCATTGCTCGGCATCTCAGAAGCTTTCCCCTCTGCTGCTTCCCATTTCTTATTGAAATATTGGTTGCAGCACAAGGATGGGTTTGTTTTGTTCGAAAAGTGAGAGACTGCTCCAGTCAGGAACCTGAAATAATTACAGAAGCCACTGGAAACACTGAACAGTTCCAACAGCTTCTGTAGTGGTGGGGAGGGAGGGTTAATGTGTCAAATCTACACAAGGATAAAATAAACTCCAGCCACAAAACAATCAGAAATCCTGACTCTGCAAACATCCTTGTAAATCTTTTCTGAATCTTTACAAGTTTCACCCCATTCTCCCGATAGCAGAAAGACCAGAATTGTGTGGTTTATGGAATGTTACGATATCCGAACAGTTGCTGTTTATAGTTAAATAATGTTCATTTGGTTCAGGTTTCCAATCGAGTTCGGTTTGTCCAATCTTTCTTCCTTATGTTTGTGTTACAACGATAGTGTGGAGTAAAGTGTCTTTTGATTCAAGCCTGGCAGTTTGACCAATCACATTGTAACGCCTTACACTTGTCTTCAGGAAATCAGGAAAAGGGGTCTAGACCATTTTCTTAAGGGAGAGGATTTTGGTCTGGTTCATAACATCCTCAATGTCATCAATCCATGTCCCTCCAGCCCTGAGCAATGATGTTTACAGATTACTGGAGGATACACAGACACATTAATCGGTATTATCTTGGACAGGAGTCATTTGGGAATGATATTCCTCAGACCATCAACTCTCAGCTCGGCCAAGGATGAAGGCCAGGAATCCGGCACAATTGGGAAAAAGCCCATTTCCCGGGAGACTGAGAGGTCACTAACAGAGTGGGAGCTGGAGAGTCAGGAACAGAATAACAGGGACAGTCTACTCTGTTCACATAGCCTTCACCCCTCAGTGAATCCAGTGGCAGGAATGACTGCTATTAGTCAGACTGACAGAATGTGATCAGATACACACACTGTCCTTCCACATCATCAATATCGCCCAGCTCCCACCCTGTCTCATCTCATCTGCCCCTCTGCCATCTTCAATATTTTAATCGGGGCAGCATTAACTACCGTACTTTGAGCTGAGCTGTCTTACCTTCTGTACTCTCTCTCTAAACGGCTCCAAATCCCCCCGATCCCTCTCCGGTTTAAGATGCTCCTTGACATCCGCCCCAATGAAAGAGGTAGACCGTCACCTGACCCATGCACTGAAGAGCAGACTGACCCAACTCTGTCAATGTAACCCACCGAGGGAAGTGCACACTGACCCCAATCTGTCAATGTAACACACCCAGGGAAGAGAAGACTGACCCCACTCTGTCAAAGTAACAAACCCAGGGAAGAGCAGACTGACCCCCACTCTGTCAATGTAACACACCCAGGGAAGGGCAGACTGACCCGACTCTGTCAAAGTAACACACCCAGGGAAGTGCAGACTGACCCCAATCTGTCAATGTAACACACACAGGGAAGAGCAGGCTGACCCCACTCTATCAATGTAACACACCCAGGGAAGAGCAGACTGACCCCACTGTGTCAATGTAACACACCCAGGGAAGTGCACACTGACCCCACCCTATCAAAGTAACAAACCCAGGGAAGAGCAGACTGACCCCCACTCTGTCAATGTAACACACCCAGGGAAGGGCAGACTGACCCCACTCTGTCAATATAACACACCCAGGGAAGAACAGACTGACCCCAATCTGTCAATGTAACCCACCCAGGAAAGAGCAGACTGACCCCACTCTGTCAATGGAACACACCCAGGGAATAGAAGACTTACCCCACTCTGTCAATGTAACCCACCCATAAAAGAGCAGACTGGCCCCACTCTGTCAATGTGACACGCCCTGGGAAGAGCAGACTGACCACACTCTGTCAATGTTACCCACCCAGGGAAGAGCAGATTGACCCCACTCTGTCAATGTGACATGCCCTGGGAAGAGCAGACTGACCTCACTCTGTCAATGTAACACAGCCAGGGAAGAGCAGACTGACCCCCACTCTGTCAATGTAACACACCCAGGGAAGGGCAGAATGACCCCACTCTGTCAATGTAACACACCCAGGGAAGAGCAGACTGAACTCACTCTGTCAATGCAACACACCCAGGGAAGAGCAGACTGACCCCACTCTGTCAATGTAACACACTCAGGGAAGAGCAGACTGACCCCACTCTGTCAATGTAACCCACCCATAAAAGAGCAGACTGTCCCCACTCTGTCAATGTGACACGCCCTGGGAAGAGCACACTGACCCAACTCTGTCAATGTAACACACCCAGGGAAGAGCAGACTGACCAAACTCTGTCAATGTAACAAACCCAGGGAAGAGCAGACTGACCGCACTCTGGCAATGTAACCCACCCAGAGAAGAGCAGAATGACCTCTTCTGCAAAGTTACTCACAGTGAACTGCAGACTTCCCCACTCTGTCAATGTAACCCACCCAGTGAAGTGCACATTGACCCCACTCTGTCATTGTAACACACCCAGGGAAGAGCAGACTGACCCCACTCTGTCAATGTAACACACAATGGGAGAACAGACTGACCCCACTCTGTCAATGTAACACACCCAGGGAAGAGCAGACAGATACCACTCTGTCAATGTAACACACCAAGGGAAGAACAGACTGACCCGACTCTGTCAATTTAACACACCCAGGGAAGAGCAGACTGACGCCACTCTGTCAATGTAACACACCCAGGGAAGAGCAGACTGACCCAACACTGTCAATTTAACACACCCAAGGAAGAACAGACTGACCCCACTCTGTCAATGTAACACACTCAGGAAAGAGAAGACTGACCCCAGTCTGTCAATGTAACATACCCAGGGGAGAGCAGACTGACACCACCCTGTCACTGTAACACTCCCAGTGAAGAACAGACTGACGCCACTCTGTCAATGTAACACACCCAGGGAAGAGCAGACTGACCCAACACTGTCAATTTAACACACCCAAGGAAGAACAGACTGACCCCACTCTGTCAATGTAACACACTCAGCGAAGAGCAGACTGAACTCACTCTGTCAATGTAACACAACCAGGGAGGAGCAGACTGAACCGACCCTGTCACTGTAACACACCCAGGGAAGAGCAGACTGACCTCACTCTGTCAATGTAACCCACCCAGAGAAGAGCAGAATGACGGCTTCTGCAAAATTACTCACACAGTCAACTGCAGTCTTACCCCACTCTGTCAATGTAACACACCCAGGGAAGAGTAGACTGACCACACTCTGTAAATGTAACAAACCCAGGGAAGAGCAGACTGACCTCACTCTGTCAATGTAACACATCCAGGGAAGTGCAGACTGACCCCACTCTGTCAATGTAACAAACTTGGGGAAGAGCAGACTAACCCCAATCTCTCAATGTAACACACCCAGGGAAGAGCAGACTGACACCACTGTGTCAATGTAACAAACCCAGGGAAGAGCAGACTGACCTCACTCTGCAAATGTTACACACCCAGGGAAGAGCAGACTGACCCCACTCTGTCAATGTAACCCACCCATAAAAGAGCAGACTGACCCCACTCTGTCAATGTGACACGCCCTGGGAAGAGCAGACTAACCTCACTCTGTCAATGTAACACACCCGTAAAAGAGCAGACTGGTTCCACTCTGTCAATGTGACACGCCCTGGGAAGAGCACACTGAGCCAACTCTGTCAATGTAACACACCCAGGGAAGAGCAGACTGACCAAACTCTGTCAATGTAACAAACACAGGTAAGAGCAGTCTGACCTCACTCTGTCAATGTAACCCACCCAGAGAAGAGCAGAATGTCCTCTTCTGCAAAATTACTCACACAGTGAACTGCAGACTTACCCCACTCTGTCAATGTAACCCACCCAGTGATGTGCACACTGACCCCACTCTGTCATTGTAACACACCCAGGGAAGAGCAGACTGACCGCACTCTGTCAATGTAACACACAATGGAAGAACAGACTGACCCCACTCTGTCAATGTAACACCCCCAGGGAAGAGCAGACAGATACCACTCTGTCAATGTAACACACCAAGGGAAGAACAGACTGACCCCACTCTGTCAATTTAACACACCCAGGGAAGAGCAGACTGACCCCACTCTGTCAATGTAACATACCCAGGGGAGAGCAGACTGACACCACCCTGTCACTGTAACACTCCCAGGGAAGAACAGACTGACGCCACTCTGTCAATGTAACACACCCAGGGAAGAGTAGACTGACCCAACACTGTCAATTTAACACACCCAAGGAAGAACAGACTGACCCCACTCTGTCAATGTAATACACTCAGCGAAGAGCAGACTGACCCCACTCTGTCAATGTAACACACCCAGGGAAGAGCAGACTGACCCCAAACTGTCAATGTAACAAACCCAGGAAAGAGCAGACTGACCTCACTCTGTCAATGTAACACACCCAGGGAAGAGCAGACTGACCCCACTCTGTCAATGTAACACACCCAGGGAAGAGCAGACTGAACTCACTCTGTCAATGTAACACAACCAGGGAGGAGCAGACTGAACCCACCCTGTCACTGTAACACACCCAGGGAAGAGCAGACTGACCTCACTCTGTCAATGTAACCCACTCAGAGAAGAGCAGAATGACCGCTTCTGCAAAATTACTCACACAGTCAACTGCAGTCTTACCCAACTCTGTCAATGTAACACACCCAGGGAAAAGCAGACTGACCCAACTCTGTCAATGTAACACACCCAGGGAGGAGCAGACTGAACCCACCCTGTCACTGTAACACACCCAGGGAAGAGCAGACTGTCCCCACTCTGTCAATTTAACAAACCCAGGGAAGAGCAGACTGACCTCACTCTGTCAATGTAACCCACCCAGAGAAGAGCAGAATGACCGCATCTGCAAAATTACTCACACAGTCAACTGCAGTCTTACCCCACTCTGTCAATGTAACACACCCAGGGAAGAGTAGACTGACCACACTCTGTCAATGTAACACACCTAGGGAAGTGCAGACTGACCCCACTCTGTCAATGTAACACACCCAGGGAAGAGCAGACTGACCCCACTCTGTCAATGTAACACACCCAGGGAAGGACAGACTGACCCCACTATGTCAATGTAACAAACCCAGGGAAGAGCAGACTGACCTCACTCTGCCAATGTAACACACCCAGGGAAGAGCAGACTGACCCCACTCTGTCAATGTAGCCCACCCATAAAAGAGCAGACTGACCCCACTCTGTCAATGTGACACGCCCTGGGAAGAGCAGACTAACCTCACTCTGTCAATGTAACACTCCCAGGGAAGAGCAGACTGACCCCACTCTGTCAATGTGACACGCCCTGGAAGAGCACACTGACCCAACTCTGTCAATGTAACACACCCAGGGAAGAGCAGACTGACCAAACTCTGTCAATGTAACAAACCCAGGGAAGAGCAGACTAACCTCACTCTGTCAATGAAACCCACCCAGAGAAGAGCAGAATGTCCTCTTCTGCAAAATTACTCACACAGTGAACTGCAGACTTACCCCACTCTGTCAATGTAACCCACCCAGTGATGTGCACACTGACCCCACTCTGTCATTGTAACACACCCAGGGAAGAGCAGACTGACCGCACTCTGTCAATGTAACACACAATGGAAGAACAGACTGACCCCACTCTGTCAATGTAACACCCCCAGGGAAGAGCAGACAGATACCACTCTGTCAATGTAACACACCAAGGGAAGAACAGACTGACCCCACTCTGTCAATTTAACACACCCAGGGAAGAGCAGACTGACCCCACTCTGTCAATGTAACATACCCAGGGGAGAGCAGACTGACACCACCCTGTCACTGTAACACTCCCAGGGAAGAACAGACTGACGCCACTCTGTCAATGTAACACACCCAGGGAAGAGTAGACTGACCCAACACTGTCAATTTAACACACCCAAGGAAGAACAGACTGACCCCACTCTGTCAATGTAATACACTCAGCGAAGAGCAGACTGACCCCACTCTGTCAATGTAACACACCCAGGGAAGAGCAGACTGACCCCAAACTGTCAATGTAACAAACCCAGGAAAGAGCAGACTGACCTCACTCTGTCAATGTAACACACCCAGGGAAGAGCAGACTGACCCCAATCTGTCAATGTAACACACCCAGGGAAGAGCAGACTGAACTCACTCTGTCAATGTAACACAACCAGGGAGGAGCAGACTGAACCCACCCTGTCACTGTAACACACCCAGGGAAGAGCAGACTGACCTCACTCTGTCAATGTAACCCACTCAGAGAAGAGCAGAATGACCGCTTCTGCAAAATTACTCACACAGTCAACTGCAGTCTTACCCAACTCTGTCAATGTAACACACCCAGGGAAAAGCAGACTGACCCAACTCTGTCAATGTAACACACCCAGGGAGGAGCAGACTGAACCCACCCTGTCACTGTAACACACCCAGGGAAGAGCAGACTGTCCCCACTCTGTCAATTTAACAAACCCAGGGAAGAGCAGACTGACCTCACTCTGTCAATGTAACCCACCCAGAGAAGAGCAGAATGACCGAATCTGCAAAATTACTCACACAGTCAACTGCAGTCTTACCCCACTCTGTCAATGTAACACACCCAGGGAAGAGTAGACTGACCACACTCTGTCAATGTAACACACCTAGGGAAGTGCAGACTGACCCCACTCTGTCAATGTAACACACCCAGGGAAGAGCAGACTGACCCCACTCTGTCAATGTAACACACCCAGGGAAGGACAGACTGACCCCACTATGTCAATGTAACAAACCCAGGGAAGAGCAGACTGACCTCACTCTGCCAATGTAACACACCCAGGGAAGAGCAGACTGACCCCACTCTGTCAATGTAGCCCACCCATAAAAGAGCAGACTGACCCCACTCTGTCAATGTGACACGCCCTGGGAAGAGCAGACTAACCTCACTCTGTCAATGTAACACACCCAGGGAAGAGCAGACTGACCCCACTCTGTCAATGTGACACGCCCTGGAAGAGCACACTGACCCAACTCTGTCAATGTAACACACCCAGGGAAGAGCAGACTGACCAAACTCTGTCAATGTAACAAACCCAGGGAAGAGCAGACTAACCTCACTCTGTCAATGAAACCCACCCAGAGAAGAGCAGAATGTCCTCTTCTGCAAAATTACTCACACAGTGAACTGCAGACTTACCCCACTCTGTCAATGTAACCCACCCAGTGATGTGCACACTGACCCCACCCTGTCACTGTAACACACCCAGGGAAGAGCAGACTGACCTCACTCTGTCAATGTAACCCACCCAGAGAAGAGCAGAATGACCGCTTCTGCAAAATTACTCACACAGTCAACAGCAGTCTTACCCCACTCTGTCAATGCAACACACCCAGGGAAAAGCAGACTGACCCAACTCTGTCAATGTAACACACCCAGGGAGGAGCAGACTGAACCCACCCTGTCACTGTAACACACCCAGAGAAGAGCAGACTGTCCCCACTCTGTCAATTTAACAAACCCAGGGAAGAACAGACTGACCTCACTCTGTCAATGTAACCCACCCAGAAAAGAGCAGAATGACAGCTTCTGCAAAATTACTCACACAGTCAACTGCAGTCTTACCCCACTCTGTCAATGTAACACACCCAGGGAAGAGTAGACTGACCTCACTCTGTCAATGTAACAAACCCAGGGAAGAGCAGACTGACCTCACTCTGTCAATGTAACACACCCAGGGAAGTGCAGACTGACCCCACTCTGTCAATGTAACACACCCAGGGAAGAGCAGACTGACCCCACTCTGTCAATGTAACACACCCAGGGAAGTACAGACTGACCCCACTATGTCAATGTAACAAACCCAGGGAAGAGCAGACTGACCTCACTCTGCCAATGTAACACACCCAGGGAAGAGCAGACTGACCCCACTCTGTCAATGTAGCCCACCCATAAAAGAGCAGACTGACCCCACTCTGTCAATGTGACACGCCCTGGGAAGAGCAGACTAACCTCACTCTGTCAATGTAACACACCCAGGGAAGAGCAGACTGACCCCACTCTGTCAATGTGACACGCCCTGGAAGAGCACACTGACCCAACTCTGTCAATGTAACACACCCAGGGAAGAGCAGACTGACCAAACTCTGTCAATGTAACAAACCCAGGGAAGAGCAGACTAACCTCACTCTGTCAATGTAACCCACCCAGAGAAGAGCAGACTGACCCCACTCTGTCAATGTAACACACAATGGGAGAACAGACTGAAACCACTCTGTCAATGTAACCCACCCAGGGAAGAGCAGACAGATACCACTCTGTCAATGTAACACACCAAGGGAAGAACAGACTGACCCCACTCTGTCAATTTAACACACCCAGGGAAGAGCAGACTGACCCAACACTGTCAATTTAACACACCCATGGAAGAACAGACTGACCCCACTCTGTCAATGTAACACACTCAGGGAAGAGCAGACTGACCCCAGTCTGTCAATGTAACACATCCAGGGAAGAGAAGACTGACCCCACTCTGTCAATGTAACAAACCCAGGGAAGAGCAGACTGACCTCACTCTGTCAATGTAACACACCCAGGGAAGAGCAGACTGACCCCACTCTGTCAATGTAACCCACGCAGGGAAGAGCAGACTGAATTCATTCTGTCAATGTAACCCACCCATAAAAGAGCAGACTGACCCCACTCTGTCAATGTGACACGCCCTGGGAAGAGCAGACTGACCACACTCTGTCAATGTAACACACCCTGGGAAGAGCAGACTGACCCCCACTCTGTCAATGTAACACACACAGGGAAGTGCACAGACCCCACTCTGTCATTGTAACACAGCAAGGGAAGAGCAGACTGACCCCCACTCTGTCAATGTAACAAACCCTGGGAGAACAGGCTGACCCCACTCTGTCAATGTAACACACCCAGGGAAGAGCAGACTGAACCCACTCTGTCAATGTAACACACCCAGGGAAGAACAGACTGACCCCACTCTGTCATTGTAACACACCCAGGGAAGAGCAGACTGACCGCACTCTGTCAATGTAACACACAATGGGAGAACAGACTGACCCCACTCTGTCAATGTAACACACCCAGGGAAGAGCAGACAGATACCACTCTGTCAATGTAACACACCAAGCGAAGAACAGACTGACCCCACTCTGTCAATTTAACACACCCAGGGAAGAGCAGACTGACCCCACTCTGTCAATGTAACATACCCAGGGGAGAGCAGACTGACACCACCCTGTCACTCTAACACTCCCAGGGAAGAACAGACTGACGCCACTCTGTCAATGTAACACACCCAGGGAAGAGCAGACTGACCCAACACTGTCAATTTAACACACCCAAGGAAGAACAGACTGACCCCACTCTGTCAATGTAACACACCCAGGGAAGTGCAGACTGACCCAACACTGTCAATTTAACACACCCAAGGAAGAACAGACTGACCCCACTGTGTCAATTTAACACACCCAGGGGAGAGCAGACTGACACCACCCTGTCACTGTAAAACTCCCAGGGAAGAACAGACTGACGCCACTCTGTCAATGTAACACACCCAGGGAAGAGCAGACTGACCCAACACTGTCAATTTAACACACCCAAGGAAGAACAGACTGACCCCACTCTGTCAATGTAACACACTCAGGGAAGAGCAGACTGACCCCAATCTGTTAATGTAACACACCCAGGGAAGAGAAGACTGACCCCAATCTGTAAATGTAACAAACCCAGGGAAGAGCAGACTGACCTCACTCTGTCAATGTAACACACCCAGGGAAGAGCAGACTGACCCCACTCTGTCAATGTAACACACCCAGGGAAGAGCAGACTGAACTCACTCTGTCAATGTAACACAACCAGGGAGGAGCAGACTGAACCCACCCTGTCAATGTAACACACCCAGGGAAGAGCAGACTGACCTCACTCTGTCAATGTAACCCACCCAGAGAAGAGCAGAATGACCGCTTCTGCAAAATTACTCACACAGTCAACTGCAGTCTTACCCAACTCTGTCAATGTAACACACCCAGGGAAATGCAGACTGACCCAACTCTGTCAATGTAACACACCCAGGGAGGAGCAGACTGAACCCACCCTGTCACTGTAACACACCCAGGGAAGAGCAGACTGTCCCCACACTTTCAATTTAACAAACCCAGGGAAGAGCAGACTGACCTCACTCTGTAAATTTAACCCACCCAGAGAAGAGCAGAATGACCGCTTCTGCAAAATTACTCACACAGTCAACTGCAGTCTTACCCCACTCTGTCAATGTAACACACCCAGGGAAGAGTAGACTGACCACACTCTGTAAATGTAACAAACCCAGGGAAGAGCAGAATGACCTCACTCTGTCAATGTAACACACCCAGGGAAGTGTAGACTGTCCCCACTCTGTCAATGTAACACACCCAGGGAAGAGCAGACTGACCCCACTCTGTCAATGTAACACACCCAGGGAAGTACAGACTGACCCCACTATGTCAATGTAACAAACCCAGGGAAGAGCAGACTGACCTCACTCTGCCAATGTAACACACCCAGGGAAGAGCAGACTGACCCCACTCTGTCAATGTAACCCACCCATAAAAGAGCAGACTGACCCCACTCTGTCAATGTGACACGCCCTGGGAAGAGCAGACTAACCTCACTCTGTCAATGTAACAAACCCAGGGAAGAGCAGACTGACCCCACTCTGTCAATGTGACACGCCCTGGAAGAGCACACTGACCCAACTCTGTCAATGTAACACACCCAGGGAAGAGCAGACTGACCAAACTCTGTCAATGTAACAAACCCAGGGAAGAGCAGACTAACCTCACTCTGTCAATGTAACCCACCCAGAGAAGAGCAGAATGTCCTCTTCTGCAAAATTACTCACACAGTGAACTGCAGACTTACCCCACTCTGTCAATGTAACCCACCCAGTGATGTGCACACTGACCCCACTCTGTCATTGTAACACACCCAGGGAAGAGCAGACAGATACCACTCTGTCAATGTAACACACCAAGGGAAGAACAAACTGACCCCACTCTGTTAATTTAACACACCCAGGGAAGAGCAGACTGACCCAACACTGTCAATTTAACACACCCAAGGAAGAACAGACTGACCCCACTCTGTCAATGTAAAACATTCAGGGAAGAGCAGACTGACCCCAATCTGTCAATGTAACACACCCAGGGAAGAGAAGACTGACCCCACTCTGTCAATGTAACAAACCCAGGGAAGAGCAGACTGACCCCAATCTGTCAATGTAACACACGCAGGGAAGAGCAGACTGAATTCATTCTGTCAATGTAACCCACCCATAAAAGAGCAGACTGACCCCACTCTGTCAATGTGACACGCACTGGGAAGAGCAGACTGACCACACTCTGTCAATGTAACACACCCTGGGAAGAGCAGACTGACCCCCACTCTGTCAATGTAACACACACAGGGAAGTGCACAGACCCCACTCTGTCATTGTAACACAGCAAGGGAAGAGCAGACTGACCCCCACTCTGTCAATGTAACAAACCCTGGGAGAACAGACTGACCCCACTCTGTCACTGTAACACACCCAGGGAAGAGCAGACTGGCAGACTGAACCCACTCTGTCAATGTAACACACCCAGGGAAGAACAGACTGACCCCACTCTGTCAATGTAATACACGCAGGGAAGAACAGACTGACCCCACTCTGTCAATGTAACACACCCAGGGAAGAGCAGACTTACCCCACTCTGTCAATATAACCCACCCATAAAAGAGCAGACTGGCCCCACTCTGTCAATGTGACACGCCCTGGGAAGAGCAGACTGACCACACTCTGTCAATGTTACCCACCCAGGGAAGAGCAGATTGACCCCACTCTGTCAATGTGACACGCCCTGGGAAGAGCAGACTGAAACCACTCTGGCAATGTAACACACCCAGGGAAGAGCAGACTGACCTCACCCGGTCAAAAAGAAAAGACACAGGGAAGAGCAGACTGACCACACTCTGTCATTGCAACACACCCAGGGAAGAGCAGACTGACCCCTTTCTCTCAACGTTATACACCCAGGAAAGATCAGACTGACCCAACTCTGTCAATGTAACACACCGCGGGAAGAGCAGACTGACCCCACTCTGTCAATGTTACCCACCCAGGGAAGAGCAGATTGACCCAAATCTGTCAATGTAACACACCCAGGGAAGAGCAGACTGACCCCACACTGTCAATGTAACACACCCAGGGAAGAGCAGACTGACCCCACTCTGTCAATGTAACATAGCCAGGGAAGAGCAGACTGAACTCACTCTGTCAATGTAACACACCCAGGGGACAGCAGACTGACACCACCCTGTCACTGTAACACTCCCAGGGAAGAACAGACTGACGCCACTCTGTCAATGTAACACCCCCAGGGAAGAGCAGACTGACCCAACACAGTCAATTTAACACACACAGGGAAGAACAGACTGACCCCACTCTGTCAATGTAACACACTCAGGGAAGAGCAGACTAACCCCACTCTGCCAATGTAACAAACCCAGGGAAGAGCAGACTGACCTCACTCTGTCAATGTAACACACCCAGGGAAGAGCAGACTGACCCCACTCTGTCAATGTAACACACCCAGGGAAGAGCAGACTGAACTCACTCTGTCAATGTAACACAACCAGGGAAGATCAGACTGACCCCACTCTGTCAATGCAACTCACGCAGGGAAGAGCAGACTGAATTCATTCTGTCAATGTAACCCACCCATAAAAGAGCAGACTGACCCCACTCTGTCAATGTGACACGCCCTGGGAAGAGCAGACTGACCACACTCTGTCAATGTAACACACCCTGGGAAGAGCAGACTGACCCCCACTCTGTCAATGTAACACACACAGGGAAGTGCACACTGACCCCACTCTGTCATTGTAACACAGCAAGGGAAGAGCAGACTGACCCAACTCTGTCAATGTAACAAACCCTGGGAGATAAGACTGTCCCCACTCTGTCAATGTAACACACTTAGGGAAGAGCAGACTGAACCCACTCTGTCAATGTAACACACCCAGGGAAGAACAGACTGACCCCACTCTGTCAATGTAAAACACCCAGGGAAGAGCAGACTGACCCCACTCAGTCAATGTAACCCACCCATAAAAGAGCAGACTGACCCCACTCTGTCAATGTGACACGCCCTGGGAAGAGCAGACTGACCACACTCTGTCAAAGCAACACACCCTGGGAGGAGCAGACTGACCCCCACTCTGTCAATGTAACACACCCTGGGAAGTGCGCACTGACCCCACTCTGTCATTGTAATACACCAAGGGAAGAGCAGATGACCCCACTGTGTCAATGTAACACACTTGGGGAAGAGCAGACTGACCCCAATCAGTCAATGTAACACACCCAGGGAAGAGCACACTGACCCCACTCTGTCAATGTAACCCTCCCAGGGAAGAGCACACTGACCCCACTCTGTCAATGTAACACACCCAGGGAAGAGCAGACTGACCCCACTCTGTCAATGTAACCCACCCAGTGAAGAGCAGACTGACCCCTCTCCCTCCATGTAACTCACCCAGGGAAGAGCAGACTGACCCCACTCTGTAAATGTAACACACCCAGGGAAGAGCAGACTGACCCCACTCTGTCAATGTCACGCACCCAGGGAAGAGCAGACTGACCGCACTCTGTCAATGTAACACACCCAGGGAAGAGCAGACTGACCCCACACTTTCAATGTAACACATCCAGGGAAGAGCAGACTGACGCCTCTCTGTCAATGTAACACACCCAAGGAAGAGCAGACTGACCCCACTCTGTCAATGTAACACACCCAGGAAAGAGCAGACTGACCCCACTCTGTCAATGTCACGCACCCAGGGAAGAGCAGATTGACCCCACACTTTCAATGTAACCCACCGAGGGAAGAGCAGACTGACCCCTCTCTGTCAATGTAACACACCCAGGGAAGAGCAGACTGAAACCACTCTGGCAATGTAACACACCCAGGGAAGAGCAGACTGACCTCACCCGGTCAAAAAGAAAAGACACAGGGAAGAGCAGACTGACCACACTCTGTCATTGCAACACACCCAGGGAAGAGCAGACTGACCCCTTTCTCTCAACGTTATACACCCAGGAAAGATCAGACTGACCCAACTCTGTCAATGTAACACACCGCGGGAAGAGCAGACTGACCCCACTCTGTCAATGTAAAACACCCAAGGAAGAGCAGACTGACCCCACTCTGTCATTGTAACACACCCAGGGAAGAGCAGACTGACCCCTCTCTGTCAATGTAACACACTCAGGGAAGAGCAGACTGACCCCACTCTGTCAATGTAACACACCCAGGGAAGAGCAGACTGACCCCACTCTGTCAATGTAACAAAGCCAGTGAAGAGCAGACTGAACCCACTCTGTCAAAGTAACACACCCAGGGAAGAGCAGACTGACCCCACTCTGTCAATGTAACACTCCCAGGGAAGAGCAGACTGACCCCACTCTGTCAATTTAAAACACCCAGGGAAGTGCACGCTGACCCCACTCTGTCAATGTAACACACCCAGAGAAGAGCAGACTGACCCCACTCTGT
Organism: Chiloscyllium punctatum; assembly: GCF_047496795.1. NCBI lineage: Eukaryota > Metazoa > Chordata > Chondrichthyes > Orectolobiformes > Hemiscylliidae > Chiloscyllium > Chiloscyllium punctatum. The sequence continues at coordinate 22,904,335 of NC_092772.1, forward strand.
CAATGGAACACATGAAGGGAAGAGCAGACTGACCCCTTTCTCTCAACGTTATACACCCAGGAAAGATCAGACTGACCCAACTCTGTCAATGTAACACACCGCGGGAAGAGCAGACTGACCCCACTCTGTCAATGTAAAACACCCAAGGAAGAGCAGACTGACCCCACTCTGTCATTGTAACACACCCAGGGAAGAGCAGACTGACCCCTCTCTGTCAATGTAACACACCCAGGGAAGAGCAGACTGACCCCACTCTGTCAATGTAACACACCCAGGGAAGAGCAGACTGACCCCACTCTGTCAATGTAACAAAGCCAGTGAAGAGCAGACTGAACCCACTCTGTCAAAGTAACACACCCAGGGGAGACCTGAGTGACCCTTATATCTCAATGTAACTCACCTAGGGAAGAGCAGACACACCCCACTCTGTCAATGTAACATACTCAGGGAATAGCAGTCTGACCCCACTCTGTCAATGTATCACACCCAGGGGAGAGTAGACTGAACCAACCCAGTCAATGTAACTCACCCAGGGAAGAGCAGAATGACCTCACTCTGTCAATGTAACACACCGCGGGAAGAGCAGACTGACTCCACTCTGTCAATGTAACACACCCAAGGAAGAGCAGCCTGACCCCACTCTGTCATTGTAACACAGCCAGGGAAGAGCAGGCTGACCCCTCTCTGTCAATGTAACTCACCCAGGGAACAGAAGATTGACCTCACTCGGTCAATGTAACATACCCAGGGAAGAGCAGACTAACCCCACTCTGTCAAAGTAACACACCCAGGGAAGAGCAGACTGACCCCACTCTGTCAATGTAACACACCCAGGGAAGAGCAGACTGACCCCACTCTGTCAATGTCACGCACCCAGGGAAGAGCAGACTGACCCCACTCTGTCAATGTAACGCACCCAGGCAAGAGCAGATTTACCCCACTCTGTCAATGTAACAGACCCAGGGAAGAGCAGACTGACCGCACTCGGTCAATGTAACACACCCAGGGAAGGGCAGACTGACCGCACTCGGTCAATGTAACCCACCCAGGGAAGAACAGACTGACCCCACTCTGTCAATGTAAGACACCCAGGGGAGAGCAGACTTACCCCACTCTGTCAATGTAACACACCCAGGGAAGAGCAGACTGAACCCACTCTGTCAATGTAACACACCCAGGGAAGAGCAGACAGACCCCGTTCTGTCAATGTAACCCACCCAGGGAAGAACAGACTGACCCCACTCTTTCAATGTAACACACCCAGGGAAGAGCAGACTGAACCCACTCTGTCAATGTAACCCACCCAGTGAAGAGCAGACTGACCCCTCTCCCTCCATGTAACTCACCCAGGGAAGCGCAGACTGACCCCATTCTGTCAATGTAACCCACCCAGGGAAGAGCAGACTGACCACACTCAGTCAATGTAACCCACCCAGGGAAGAGCAGACTGACCACACTCAGTCAATGTAACTCACCAAGGGAAGAGCAGACTGACCCCACTATGTCAAAGTAACACACTCAGGGAAGAGCAGACTCTTCCCACTCTGTCAAAGTAACACACTCAGGGAAGAGCAAACTGACCTCACTCTGTCAATGTAACACACCCAGGGAAGAGCAGATTGTCCCCACTCTGTCAATGTAACGCACCCAGGGAAGAGCACACTGACCACACTCTGTCAATGTAAAACTCCCAGGGGAGAGCAGACTGACCCCTCTCTCTCCATGTAACTCACCCAGGGAAGATAGACTGACCCCACTCTGTCAATGTAACACACCCAGGGAAAAGCAGACTGACCCCACTCTGTCAATGTAACTCACCCAGGGAAGAGGAGACTGACCCCACTCTGTCAATATCACAGACGCTGGGAAGAGCAGACTGACCCCCCTCTGTCAATGTAACACACCCAGGGAAGAGCAGACTGACCCTTCACTGTCAATGCAATACACCCAGGGAAGAGCAGACTGACCCCACTCTGACAATGTAACCCACCCAGGGAAGAGCAGACTGACCCCACTCTGTCAATGTAACACACCCAGGGAAGAGCAGACTGACCCCACTCTGTCAGTGTAACACACCCAGGGAACAGCAGACTGACCCCACTCTGTCAATGTAACACACCCAGGGAAGAGCGGACTGACCCCACTCTGTCAATGTAACTCACCCAGGGAAGAGCAGTCTGACCCCATTCTGTCAATGTAACCCACCCAGGGAAGAGCAGACTGACCGCACTCAGTCAATGTAACCCACCCAGGGAAGAGCAGACTGACCCCACTCTGTCATTATCACGGACCCAGGGAACAGCAGACTCACCCAACTCTGTCAATGTAACACACCCAGGGGAGACCAGAGTGACCCCTCTATCTCAATGTAACTTACCTAGGGAAGAACAGACTGACCCCACTCTGTCAAAGTAACACACTCAGGGAAGAGCAGACTATTCCCACTTGTCAAAGTAACACACTCAGGGAAGAGCAGACTGACCTCACTCTGTCAATGTAACACACCCAGGGAAGAGCAGACTGACCGCACTCGGTCAATGTAACCCACCCAGCGAAGAACAGACTGACCCCACTCTGTCAATGTAAGACACCCAGGGGAGAGCAGACTTACCCCACTCTGTCAATGTAACACACCCAGGGAAGAGCAGACTGAACCCACTCTGTCAATGTAACACACCCAGGGAAGAGCAGACAGACCCCGTTCTGTCAATGTAACCCACCCAGGGAAGAACAGACTGACCCCACTCTTTCAATGTAACACACCCAGGGAAGAGCAGACTGAACCCACTCTGTCAATGTAACCCACCCAGTTAAGAGCAGACTGACCCCTCTCCCTCCATGTAACTCACCCAGGGAAGCGCAGACTGACCCCATTCTGTCAATGTAACCCACCCATGGAAGAGCAGACTGACCACACTCAGTCAATGTAACCCACCCAGGTAAGAGCAGACTGACCCCACTCTGTCAATGTAACACACCCAGGGGAGACCAGAGTGACCCCTCTATCACAATGTAACTCACCAAGGGAAGAGCAGACTCTTCCCACTCTGTCAAAGTAACACACTCAGGGAAGAGCAAACTGACCTCACTCTGTCAATGAAACACACCCAGGGAAGAGCAGACTGTCCCCACTCTGTCAATGTAACACACCCAGGGAAGAGCAGACTGACCCCACTCTTTCAATGTAACACACCCAGGGAAGAGCAGACTGACCCCTCTCCCTCCGTGTAACTCACCCAGGGAATAGCAGACTGACCCCACTCTTTCAATGTAACACACCCAGGGAAGAGCACACTGACCACACTCTGTCAATGTAAAACTCCCAGGGGAGGGCAGACTGACCCCTCTCTCTACATGTAACTCACCCAGGGAAGATAGACTGACCCCACTCTGTCAATGTAACACACCCAGGGAAAAGCAGACTGACCCCACTCTTTCAATGTAACACACCCAGGGAAGAGCAGACTGACCCCACTCTGTCAATATCACAGACCCTGGGAAGAGCAGACTGACCCCCCTCTGTCAATGTAACACACCCAGGGAAGAGCAGACTGACCCTACACTGTCAATGCAATACACCCAGGGAAGAGCAGACTGATCCCACTCTGACAATGTAACCCACCCAGGGAAGAGCAGACTGACCCCACTCTGTCAATGTAACACACCCAGGGAAGAGCAGACTGACCCCACTCTGTCAGTGTAACACACCCAGGGAACAGCAGACTGACCCCACTCTGTCAATGTAACACACCCAGGGAAGAGCGGACTGACCCCACTCTGTCAATGTAACTCACCCAGGGAAGAGCAGACTGACCCCATTCTGTCAATGTAACCCACCCAGGGAAGAGCAGACTGACCGCACTCAGTCAATGTAACCCACCCAGGGAAGAGTAGACTGACCCCACTCTGTCATTATCACAGACCCAGGGAAGAGCAGACTCACCCAACTCTGTCAATGTAACACACCCAGGGGAGACCAGAGTGACCCCTCTATCTCAATGTAACTCACCTAGGGAAGAACAGACTGACCCCACTCTGTCAAAGTAACACACTCAGGGAAGAGCAGACTACTCCCACTCTGTCAAAGTAACACACTCAGGGAAGAGCAGACTGACCTCACTCTGTCAATGTAACACCCCCAGGGAAGAGCAGACTGTCCCCACTCTGTCAATGTAACACCCAGGGAAGAGCAGACTGACCCCACTCTGTCAATGTAACACACCCAGGGAAGAGCAGACTGACCCCACTCTGTCAATGTATCACACCCAGGGGAGAGCAGACTGAACCAACCCTGTCAATGTAACTCACCCAGGGAAGAGCAGACTGACCTCACTCTGTCAAAGTAACACACCGCGGGAAGAGCAGACTGACCCCACTCTGTCAATGTAACACACCCAAGGAAGAGCAGTCTGACCCCACTCTGTCAATGTTACGCACCCAGGGAAGAGCAGACTGACCCCACTCTGTCAATATCACAGACGCAGGGAAGAGCAGACTGACCTCACTCTGTCAATGTAACATACCCAGGGAAGAGCAGACTGAACGCACTCTGTCAAAGTAACACACTCAGGGAAGAACAGACTGACCCCACTCTGTCAATGTAACGCACCCAGGGAAGAGCAGACTGACCCCACTCTGTCAATGTAACAAAACCAGGGAAGAGCAGACTGATCCCACACTGTCAATGATACACACCCAGTGAAGAGCAGACTGACCCCACTTGTCAATGTGACACTCTCAGTGAAGAGCAGACTGACCGCACTCTGTCAATGTAACTCACCCAGGGAAGAGAAGATAGCCCCCCCTTTGTCAATGTAACACACCCAGTGAAGAGCAGACTGATCCCTCTCCCTCCGTGTAACTCACCCAGGGAAGAGCAGACTGACCCCACTCTGTCATAGTAACACACTCAGGGAAGAGCAGAATGTCCCCACTCTGTCAAAGTAACAAACTCAGGGAAGAGCAGACTGACCTCACTCTGTCAATGTAACACACCCAGGGAAGAGCAGACTACCCCACTCTGTCAATGTAACAAACCCAGGGAAGAGCAGACTGATCCCACACTGTCAATGATACACACCCAGGGAAGAGCAGACTGACCCCATTCTGTCAATGTAACACACACAGGGAAGAGCAGACTGACCCCACTCTGTCAATGTAACTCACCCAGGGAAGAGAAGATAGCCCCCTCTTTGTCAATGTAACACACCCAGGGGAGACCAGAGTGACCCCTATATCTCAATGTAACTCACCTAGGGAAGAGCAGAATGACCCCACTCTGTCAAAGTAACACACTCAGGGAAGAGCAGACTGACCTCACTCTGTAAATGTGACACACCCAGGGAAGAGCAGACTGTCCCCACTCTGTCAAAGTAACACACTCGGGAAAGTGCAGACTGACCCCACTCTGTCAATGTAACACATCCAGGGAAGAGCAGACTGACCCCACCCTGTCAATGTAACACACCCAGGGAAGAGCAGACTGACCCCACTCTGTCAATGTAACACACCCAGGGAAGAGCAGACTGAACCCACCCTGTCAATGTAACACACCCAGGGAAGAGCAGACTGACCCCACCCTGTCAATATAACACACCCAGGGAAGAGCAGACACAACTCACTCTGTCAATGTAACATACTCAGGGAATAGCAGTCTGACCCCACTCTGTCAATGTATCACACCCAGGGGATAGCAGACTGAACCAACCCTGTTAATGTAACTCACCCAGGGAAGAGCAGACTGAACCCACTCTGTCAATGTAACCCACCCAGTGAAGAGCAGACTGACCCCTCTCCCTCCATGTAACTCACCCAGGGAAGCGCAGACTGACCCCATTCTGTCAATGTAACCCACCCAGGGAAGAGCAGACTGACCACACTCAGTCAATGTAACCCACCCAGGGAAGAGCAGACTGACCACACTCAGTCAATGTAACTCACCAAGGGAAGAGCAGACTGACCCCACTCTGTCAAAGTAACACACTCAGGGAAGAGCAGACTCTTCCCACTCTGTCAAAGTAACACACTCAGGGAAGAGCAAACTGACCTCACTCTGTCAATGTAACACACCCAGGGAAGAGCAGATTGTCCCCACTCTGTCAATGTAACACACCCAGGGAAGAGCAGACTGACCCCACTCTGTCAATTTAAAACACCCAGGGAAGTGCACGCTGACCCCACTCTGTCAATGTAACACACCCAGAGAAGAGCAGACTGACCCCACTCTGTCAATGGAACACATGAAGGGAAGAGCAGACTGACCCCTTTCTCTCAACGTTATACACCCAGGAAAGATCAGACTGACCCAACTCTGTCAATGTAACACACCGCGGGAAGAGCAGACTGACCCCACTCTGTCAATGTAAAACACCCAAGGAAGAGCAGACTGACCCCACTCTGTCATTGTAACACACCCAGGGAAGAGCAGACTGACCCCTCTCTGTCAATGTAACACACCCAGGGAAGAGCAGACTGACCCCACTCTGTCAATGTAACACACCCAGGGAAGAGCAGACTGACCCCATTCTGTCAATGTAACAAAGCCAGTGAAGAGCAGACTGAACCCACTCTGTCAAAGTAACACACCCAGGGGGGACCTGAGTGACCCTTATATCTCAATGTAACTCACCTAGGGAAGAGCAGACACACGCCACTCTGTCAATGTAACATACTCAGGGAATAGCAGTCTGACCCCACTCTGTCAATGTATCACACACAGGGGAGAGTAGACTGAACCAACCCTGTCAATGTAACTCACCCAGGGAAGAGCAGAATGACCTCACTCTGTCAATGTAACACACCGCGGGAAGAGCAGACTGACTCCACTCTGTCAATGTAACACACCCAAGGAAGAGCAGCCTGACCCCACTCTGTCATTGTAACACAGCCAGGGAAGAGCAGGCTGACCCCTCTCTGTCAATGTAACTCACCCAGGGAACAGAAGATTGACCTCACTCGGTCAATGTAACATACCCAGGGAAGAGCAGACTAACCCCACTCTGTCAAAGTAACACACCCAGGGAAGAGCAGACTGACCCCACTCTGTCAATGTAACACACCCAGGGAAGAGCAGACTGACCCCACTCTGTCAATGTCACGCACCCAGGGAAGAGCAGACTGACCCCACTCTGTCAATGTAACGCACCCAGGCAAGAGCAGATTTACCCCACTCTGTCAATGTAACAGACCCAGGGAAGAGCAGACTGACCGCACTCGGTCAATGTAACACACCCAGGGAAGAGCAGACTGACCGCACTCGGTCAATGTAACCCACCCAGGGAAGAACAGACTGACCCCACTCTGTCAATGTAAGACACCCAGGGGAGAGCAGACTTACCCCACTCTGTCAATGTAACACACCCAGGGAAGAGCAGACTGAACCCACTCTGTCAATGTAACACACCCAGGGAAGAGCAGACAGACCCCGTTCTGTCAATGTAACCCACCCAGGGAAGAACAGACCGACCCCACTCTTTCAATGTAACACACCCAGGGAAGAGCAGACTGAACCCACTCTGTCAATGTAACCCACCCAGTGAAGAGCAGACTGACCCCTCTCCCTCCATGTAACTCACCCAGGGAAGCGCAGACTGACCCCATTCTGTCAATGTAACCCACCCAGGGAAGAGCAGACTGACCACACTCAGTCAATGTAACCCACCCAGGGAAGAGCAGACTGACCACACTCAGTCAATGTAACTCACCAAGGGAAGAGCAGACTGACCCCACTCTGTCAAAGTAACACACTCAGGGAAGAGCAGACTCTTCCCACTCTGTCAAAGTAACACACTCAGGGAAGAGCAAACTGACCTCACTCTGTCAATGTAACACACCCAGGGAAGAGCAGATTGTCCCCACTCTGTCAATGTAACACACCCAGGGAAGAGCAGACTGACCCCACTCTGTCAATGTAACACACCCAGGGAAGAGCAGACTGACCCCTCTCCCTCCGTGTAACTCACCCTGGGAATAGCAGACTGACCCCACTCTTTCAATGTAACACACCCAGGGAAGAGCACACTGACCACACTCTGTCAATGTAAAACTCTCAGGGGAGAGCAGACTGACCCCTCTCTCTCCATGTAACTCACCCAGGGAAGATAGACTGACCCCACTCTGTCAATGTAACACACCCAGGGAAAAGCAGACTGACCCCACTCTGTCAATGTAACACACCCAGGGAAGAGCAGACTGACCCCACTCTGTCAATATCACAGACCCTGGGAAGAGCAGACTGACCCCCCTCTGTCAATGTAACACACACAGGGAAGAGCAGACTGACCCTACACTGTCAATGCAATACACCCAGGGAAGAGCAGACTGACCCCACTCTGACAATGTAACACACCCAGGGAACAGCAGACTGACCCCACTCTGTCAATGTAACACACCCAGGGAAGAGCGGACTGACCCCACTCTGTCAATGTAACTCACCCAGGGAAGAGCAGACTGACCCCATTCTGTCAATGTAACTCACCCAGGGAAGAGCAGACTGACCGCACTCAGTCAATGTAACCCACCCAGGGAAGAGCAGACTGACCCCACTCTGTCATTATCACGGACCCAGGGAAGAGCAGACTCACCCAACTCTGTCAATGTAACACACCCAGGGGAGACCAGAGTGACCCCTCTATCTCAATGTAACTTACCTAGGGAAGAACAGACTGACCCCACTCTGTCAAAGTAACACACTCAGGGAAGAGCAGACTATTCCCACTTGTCAAAGTAACACACTCAGGGAAGAGCAGACTGACCTCACTCTGTCAATGTAACACACCCAGGGAAGAGCAGACTGACCGCACTCGGTCAATGTAACCCACCCAGCGAAGAACAGACTGACCCCACTCTGTCAATGTAAGACACCCAGGGGAGAGCAGACTTACCCCACTCTGTCAATGTAACACACCCAGGGAAGAGCAGACTGAACCCACTCTGTCAATGTAACACACCCAGGGAAGAGCAGACAGACCCCGTTCTGTCAATGTAACCCACCCAGGGAAGAACAGACTGACCCCACTCGTTCAATGTAACACACCCAGGGAAGAGCAGACTGAACCCACTCTGTCAATGTAACCCACCCAGTTAAGAGCAGACTGACCCCTCTCCCTCCTTGTAACTCACCCAGGGAAGCGCAGACTGACCCCATTCTGTCAATGTAACCCACCCATGGAAGAGCAGACTGACCACACTCAGTCAATGTAACCCACCCAGGTAAGAGCAGACTGACCCCACTCTGTCAATGTAACACACCCGGGGGAGACCAGAGTGACCCCTCTATTGTAGGGGGTAGTGTAATTTTTAAACGGTTAGCTGCCTTTTAGTCTTTTCTACCTCATAGTAAACACAAGCAGACACTCGAAACTGTTGCCGGACCTCCCCCACGTTTATATGAATGAAACAGTTGTAACAGCTTTCCTCGATAGTTGAGAGGCCGCCCTTAACCACAGTTGTACAACATCATCCATATAAGGGAAGAATGGGAAGCTCAAACACTGATTGGCCAAGTGAATGATAAAAGAATCGCAGGCACCAGAACCCAAAAAAGGAAAACAGTGCGGAATCCGAGCACTCGTTGGTCAAGGCAGCAGTAGTAAACCCAGCCCACATATACATGTATATAATGTGTGGAGATTACTATGCTTGTGTGTGTGTACCTTTGGGAACAGCACCCGACTTTGCAAAGTTGAATGAAAAGTTTTGGACTGACTCCTCCGTGTCTTTGTTCCTGGGAAGGGAAATGAAAAGTGCCGTAGATGGGGCTGGATAGCTACCTATCTCGCACAATTGGGGGCTCCTCCGGGATGAAAGAATTATTGCCGGGGGGGGCAGTCTCTTCGGCTCACGGATCAAGCCTGATTACAACAAAGACGCGTCTAGTATATATTTATACTTCTCACTGATCGGCTTGGTCCGTTGGCCGTCGGCCAAGGGACGATGTGACCCGGCTCATTTAAAAATAATTTTGAATCCTGGAAAAGGAACACACGGACGAGTGCTGGGACGACCGGTTAGTGACTATACACGGGGGTACACACATTTAAAAAGGCCAGACAACTCCGTGCACGGATCAAGGTAAGAGATTCTTTTGTTCTTCCTTGTTGGCCGCGTGGTTTTGACGGTCATCTGTGAAAACGCTTTGGGCGTTTAAGACCAGGACTGAAGATAAACCACGGGAAATTGTGGTTTTGACGGTCATCTGTGAAAACGCTTTGGGCGTTTAAGACCAGGACTGAAGATAAACCACGGGAAATTGTGGTTTTGACGGTCATCTGTGAAAACGCTTTGGGCGTTTAAGACCAGGACCGAAGATAAACCATGGGAAATCAGACTTCTAGATTTACTAAGGAAAAGTCAGGGAAGACTGCAAATGGGAAAGAAATACCCCCCGATAGTCCATTAGGTCGGAAGTTAAGTCTATGGACGGACAGTAGTAGAACGAAGGACTTAAAGAAAGAGACCATGATAAAATATTGTTGTTTTATATGGTCCAAAGAACCTATCCGCGCCCCCTCGGTAGTTTGGCCCGAGTATGGGTCTGATGAAGACTGGGTGTGTCAAATCCTAAATGTATATGTTAACAGAAAACAACCGTTTGACCCAGAGGAGAGCAAATATGCCGCCGCCTGGTTGGCGGGAGACGGCGAGAGTCCCACGCGTCTCTATCCTCTGACTCCCCAAACAGACCCGAGGAAGCCCCAGAAGTCTTGGGACATCCTCACCGACGGTTTGCCACCGTCTTCCCCGCCCCCGTATATACCACCCGCGCACGACCAGGCGTCCAGCGCGGACCTCCCTCCTGCGATGGATAATTCCGAGTCCCAGCAGGCTACGACCAGTGAGGAAGGGACTGCTGGGGGGGCACAGGAGGGGGCACAGAACTCACCCCAGGCACTAGGAAATCAGTCCGACTCGAGATGCGGAGAGGTCGAGAAGAGGGATTGAGAGCTGGGAGGAGTGATAATATTGAACAGCTGAACCCCTTACGAGAGGTGCCGTTTGGGAACGAACGGACCGGGTTTGTAGTACAACCTTTAAATTCTGGGGATATCCGGCAACTCCGTAATGAACGACCCCGTCTACTGGACGACCCCGTCAGTGTGGGAATACAACTGGACCAATTTCTGGGGCCCAGTATATACACATGGGCTGAACTGCAGGCCATGATGAGAATACTATTTAATTACGATGAAATTGTTATGATCCGGAATAGTGCAATGGCCATTTGGGATAGGGAGCATCAGGATGGCCCTCAGCGTGGAGAGCAGAAGTACCCCTTAGAGGACCCCCGGTGGGATCATAACGACGCGGGGGGACGGGCCAATATGACAAACCTCAGAAGCTTTATAATCAGGGGGATCCAAACCTGCGTGCCCAAACAGCGGAATTTAGCGAAAGCATTTGAAGTTGGACAGAAAAAGGATGAATCCCCGAGTGAGTTTTTAGACCGTTTGCGGGAGTCCATGCGAAAGTATTCAGGTTTAGACCCTGATGGGGAAATAGGCAAGAGCATGCTTAAGGTGCACCTTGTGACTAAGTCATGGCCTGACATTCAGAAGAAATTACAGAAAGTGGAGGATTGGGCTGAAAAGGATGTTGCAGAATTATTACGGGAAGCACAGAAGGTTCAGAGGGATGTAATAAGGGAGAAACATAAGACAAAAATGATGGTGGCAGCCGTACGGGAAGCTTGTAAGTCCACCGGAATGGGGGAGGAAGATTATGGGGTGGAAAGAGGAACGTTGAAGAACAGTTGGAGAGGGAGAGAAGCGAGACGGGGCAGAAGTGAGAGAGGAGGATCTTATGGAATTGAGCGCCCTCAGAAGGCCGGATGTTACCATTGCGGGAAACTGGGACACTTCAAAAGGGATTGTCCCGAGTTTAAAAGGGAAAGAGAAGGGATGTATGAAATGGAGTGTGAACAAATGGATTAGGGAAGTCAGGGGAGGATCGGAACACGGGCCTACCAAGAACCCCTAGTAAATTTACGGGTGGGCCCATTTAGACAAGATGTTACCTTCTTAGTTAACACAGGCGCTGGCAGGTCCTCAATTCCCCTCCATCCAAGGGGGGTTGGCTTCCAAGCTAAAACATTAAACATTTCAGGAGTTAAGGGTGGGGTTTTTAGTGCGAAAATATTCGAACCACAACCCTTGCGGCTGGAGGAGGAGGAGCTCCAGGTGGAACTCCTTCACCTCCCCCATCTTCCCTATGGGTTGTTGGGACGGGATTTGATAGTCCGTTTCGGATTGCGAATAGAAGTGGGAGAAGAGGAAGAATTAGCCGTTACCATGTCATACCTTAGTGAGTCCCGATTGACAGAGATAGACCCTAGGGTTTGGGTCGCCAAAGGGAACCGTGGGGGACTCGCAATTCGACCTGTGGAGGTAAAATTAAAGCCCCAGAGCTCCGACGTCAGAGTGCGCCAATACCCCATCTCTTGGGAAGGGAGGCAGGGCCTGAAGACAGTTATGGAAGACCTAATAAAAGATGGATTGGTAGAGCCCTGTATGTCACGATACAATTCCCCCATCCTGCCGGTCCGGAAGTCGGATGGGAGCTACCGAATGGTCCAAGACCTAAGGGAAGTAAATAAAATTGTCCAAGTACGGCACCCTGTGGTACCGAACCCATACACTATTCTGGGGCGAATCCCCCCGGACCACGGCTGGTTTAGTGTTATAGACTTAAAGGATGCCTTCTGGGCGTGTCCCCTGGACAAGGACAGTAGGGATCTTTTTGCTTTTGAATGGGAGGATCCTGATACTGGCAGACAACAACAGTACAGGTGGACCGTACTCCCCCAAGGATTCACTGAGTCCCCGACTCTGTTCGGGCAGATTCTGGAACAATTATTGGAGGGACTAACCTTGTCCCCGGCCCTTAAGCTTATACAATACGTGGACGATCTCCTTTTATCCCGACCGGCGGAGGAGGACGTCCTACTTGGGACTAATGCCCTGTTAAATTACCTAGCTGAGAAGGGGTTAAGAGTGAGTCAGAAGAAGCTCCAATATGTCGAGAAAGAGGTTAAGTACCTGGGACACTTGATAAGCCAGGGACAGAAACGAATAAGTCCGGAAAGGGTGCGGGCAATAATCGAACTAGGCCTCCCAACGACCAAGAGGGAGTTGCAGAAGTTCTTGGGACTCTTAGGCTATTGTCGGTTATGGATAGACGACTATGCCCCCCTTACTAAAGACTTGTACCTAAAACTCATTGAGGAGGCACCCAACAGAATAAAATGGGAGGAGGAGGAGAAAAAGTTAATTGAAACCCTAAAAGGAAAATTGATGGCCGCACCTGTTTTAAGCTTGCCGGATTTTAGTAAGACATTTCGCCTCTTTGTGAACTCCAGAAAGGGAACCGCTCTTGGAGTATTGACCCAGGACTGGGGGGGTAAAAGGAAGCCCGTGGCTTTCCTGTCAAAAATTCTGGATCCAGTCTCCCGAGGGTGGCCGGAGTGTGTCCAAGCGGTGGCAGCCACGGCAAAGCTGGTAGAGGAAAGCAGGAAGTTGACTTTTGGGGCCCCCTTGACAGTCACTACTCCCCACCAGGTTAGAACTATCCTGAATCAGAAGGCCGGGAGGTGGCTGACTGACTCGAAAATTCTGAAATATGAAGCCATACTGTTAGACCGAGAAGACCTCCGAATAGAAGTCGGGGGCTGCCAGAACCCGGCGGACTTTCTTTGGAAAGGGGAAGGGGAGGAGGAACTGGAAAACTGCTGTTCAGACATAATAGAGTACCAGAGTAAAGTGAGGGAAGATCTGAGGGATACCCCCTTACATGCAGGAAGGCGGTGGTACATTGATGGGTCCTCTCCAGTGATAGATGGGAAGAGACACAACGGTTATGCAGTCATTAGTGAGACTGGTTGGGAATTAGTGGAAAGTGGACGGCTACCGAATGCCTGGTCCGCACAAACGTGCGAATTGTACGCCTTGCACCGGGCTCTGAGGAATTTAAAGGGAATAGCCGGGACAATCTACACTGACTCTAAGTATGCCTTTGGGGTAGTACACACCTTTGGGAAGATCTGGAAAGAAAGGGGAATGATAAATAGTAGAGGAAAGGAGTTGGTCCATGAGGAACTAGTAGCCATGATCTTGGAGGATTTGTTGCTGCCACAAGAGATTGCTGTAGTACATGTGAAAGGACACCAGAAAGACGATAAAATAGAGACCCTGGGGAATCAATTGGCAGATGAACAGGCAAAATTGGCTGGGATGGGGAAGGAAGCAATAAACTGCCTGGTAAGGATTCCACAGATATCCGAAATTACCGAAGTGCCCACGTTTACTGACAAAGAAGAAACTCTTCTCGCGTCTCTGGGGGGTACACAGGATAGGGAAGGCAAGTGGACCTTACCCGATGGCCGCCAGCTACTAAATCGACCGTTGACGCGGGACATTATTGCCCGTTTACACCAAGGGGGTCACTGGGGCGCCCAGGCACTGTGTGGTGCCTTCCTGCGCCGATATGCTCACCCTGGTCTGTACACGGTAGCCAAGCAGGTCACAGGAGATTGTATAACATGTCGAAAGATTAACAAAAGGGGGCTGCGGCAGCATGCAAGACAAGGGGGTAGGAGTCCGGCCTATAGGCCGTTTGAGTATATCCAGGTAGATTACACTGAGCTCCCCCCCATAGGTCGCCTGAAGTATCTATTAGTAGTGGTAGATCACCTGACAGGATGGGTGGAAGCTTTCCCCACTACCACGACAACGGCAACTCAGGTTAGCAAGATTCTACTCGAGCAAATCATCCCACGATTTGGGCTACCCCACGCTATTGACTCTGACCAGGGGAGCCACTTCACCTCGACCGTCCTCCAGAATGTAGTGCAAGCAATGGGGATTGACTGGGATTTGCACACCCCCTGGCATCCCTCCTCCTCGGGCAAGGTCGAAAGAATGAACCAGACCATCAAAAAGCAGCTAACCAAGCTCACTAGTGAAATCGGCCTGCCTTGGACCAAATGCCTACCCCTTGCCCTGTTGCAAATTCGCACCCAGCCAAGGCGGGATTTGGGCGTCTCCCCTTTCGAAATGTTATTTGGCCTCCCGTTCCATGGGCCGAAGGGGGAACCTCCTGTATTTGAGTCTCGGGATATGTTTGTGCAAAAATATGTGGTGGCTCTGGGGTCTGCTCTATCTCGTTTACGCCAACAGGGACTTTTGGCACAGACGCCGCCCCTCGAGTTTGCGGTGCACACCGTCAAGCCGGGTCAGTGGGTCCTGATTAAAAGCTGGAAGCAACGTACCCTCGAACCAACTTGGGACGGTCCCTTCCTGGTACTTTTGACGACCGAAACGGCTGTCCGTACGGCCGAAAAGGGCTGGACACATTACACTCGAGTCAAGGGACCAGTGCCACAACCGACGGAGGACGAACGAACCTCTCTGATAAAGGCATCTAAGGAACAGAGACTCTGAGAACGAACTAATCGGACTTTGGCGAGTCTAAAGGAACTGTGCCCTCAGGCTACGGGTGTCGCGACAAAATGCGGTCAATCGTATTGTTAACTTGCTATGCCATTGTCCTTGGGCTGGGTCTTTGTGTGCGTGTTACCCAATTTGGCCTCCGGATGAAACAAATAGAGGACCGTCAGTGGTTCACCATCTCCGTGCTTGCCAACCAATCAACACAGACATTTAGCTTAGACCTTTGTGAGTTGGTGCCCTGTAGGACTAAAAGTCAACTGAATCAAACTAAGCAGAATCTAGAGAGAGAAAGGGGGTTCCAGGGTCAGACGTTAGTATTACAATTGTATGGTAGAGAAGGCCTAAGTAGGCTTCCAGCCCCCGGGGTCCAGGCTATGGTGTCAGTTGTCCGTGATCCCATCACCCCTGGACGGGATTGTGGGCAGAATCAGTGCAATCCGCTTTATCTGACCATAAAGAACTTGGAAAAGAACAAGGCGAGACTTAATAGAACAATACTGGGTATTAGAGTTGGGGGCCAGGCAGGATGGGGGGGGGGATGCAGCTGTGCTGCACGTATATCACGGTCATTGAAGCTGAGTCTGGGGGCTCATCCACCACTGATAAGCAGGAAAAGATTAGAATAATTGAGACGACGGATTTGGAAAAGACCTTTGAAATAGAAACGGGATACGGGGAGGCGAATGCCTGGATGGAATAGGTCAAATATACTGTGAGGAGCATGAAAAAGAGTGATTGCTACGCATGCACGAGTGCCCGCCCTAACCCTCAGGTGGTCCCATTCCCGCTGGGATGGGAGAAATACCCACGAGCCATGGACTGCATGATAAGGCTGTACCAGGACCGAGAGGCCTGGAACGACCCCACTTGTCGACCCTTGAGTTTGAAGTTTCCCCCCGTCAGGTCTGAGGGGGCGCCCCGCCCGCCATCATTCTCAGGGGTAACGGGTACGCACCAGGCCTGCGTCTCTCGGACGGGACTACAGTGGGACGACGATGTGGGGACATTGACAAGTGCAGCGGATCAATCCGGCTGGTCAATGAAACTACCGGGGGCGGGAATTACTCCCACATTCATGTACCTAGGGCAGACCTCTGGTGGTACTGTGGTGGGAGGGTTCTGCGACCGACCCTGCCCCAAAAATGGACGGGCACTTGTGCGATCGTTCAATTGGCCATCCCATTCACCCTGGTATTCGAAAAACAAGAGCAACCCCGTTCTAGTGGAAGAACTGAGAGAGCTTTGGAGACCTCTTTCGATGATAACATATATTTAGATGCCATAGGGGTCCCCAGGGGTGTTCCTGACGAATACAAGGCGAGGAACCAGATAGCGGGGGGTTTTGAGTCGTCACTGTTCTGGTGGGTAACCATCAATAAGAACGTGGATTGGATTAATTATATTTACTACAATCAGCAGAGGTTCATTAATTATACCCGGGATGCAGTGAAAGGAATAGCAGAACAACTGGACGCCACTAGTAGGATGGCGTGGGAAAATAGGTTGGCCTTAGACATGATGTTGGCAGAGAAGGGGGGTGTTTGTGTCATGATAGGCACTCAGTGCTGCACTTTCATCCCCAACAACACAGCCCCTGATGGGTCCATCACCCGCGCCCTGGATGGACTCACCACATTGGCGGACGAACTGGCCGAAAACTCGGGCATCGACTCTGGCCTCACGGACTGGTTGGAAGCTTGGTTCGGTAAATGGACGGGGGTGGTCGTTCCCTTTCTTGTCTCATGTATAGTGGTGGCAGGGGTACTCACTGACCTTGGGTGTTGCGTTATTCCCTGTGTCCGGGGATTAACTCAACGACTGATCGAAACCGCCCTTACTAAGAAGGATGTTCCCTATGGGCAGGTTGAACGAATAAATCTCGAGATGGAACAACGTGAATCCCTCTTGGGCGGGGGTAGTATTAGAGAAGGGCAGTTTGATGAACAAGCTCGGGAGTTATTAAATGCCCTGGAGAAGAAACTTACGGTTGAAAAATTACAGGCCGTAAGAAAAGACACGGGGGATTTGTAGGGGGTAGTGTAATTTTTAAACGGTTAGCTGCCTTTTAGTCTTTTCTACCTCATAGTAAACACAAGCAGACACTCGAAACTGTTGCCGGACCTCCCCCACGTTTATATGAATGAAACAGTTGTAACAGCTTTCCTCGATAGTTGAGAGGCCGCCCTTAACCACAGTTGTACAACATCATCCATATAAGGGAAGAACGGGAAGCTCAAACACTGATTGGCCAAGTGAATAATAAAATAATCCCAGGCACCAGAACCCAAATAAGGAAAACAGTGGGGAATCCGAGCACTCGTTGGTCAAGACAGCAGTAGTAGACCCAGCCCACATATACATGTATATAATGTGTGGAGATTACTATGCTTGTGTGTGTGTACCTTTGGGAACAACACCCGACTTTGAAAAGTTGAATGAAAAAGTTTTGGACAGACTCCTCCGTGTCTTTGTTCCTGGGAAGGGAAATAAAAAGTGCCGTAGATGGGGCTGGACAGCCACTTATCTCGCACACCGTGATGTTATGCTGCAGCTGTACAGAGCCCTGGTAAGACCCCACTTGGAATATTGTGTTCAGTTTTGTTCCCTTCATTGCAGGAAGGATGTGGAAGCTTTCGAGAGGGTAAAGAGGAGATTTACCAGGATGCTGCCTGTACTGGAGGGCATGTCTTATGAAGAAAGGTTGAGGGAGCTAAGGCTTTTCTCATTGGAGTGAAGGAGGGTGAGGGGTGACTTGGTAGAGGTGAACAAGGTGATGAAAGTCAGAGATAGAGTGAATAGAGAGAGAGAGATTTTTTACCCTCATATAAATAGTTATTACAAGGGGGTATAATTTTCGGGTGGTTAGTGGATGGTTAAGGGGAGATTTCAGAGGTAGGTTCGTTTCATACAGAGTGGTGGCTGAGTGGAATGCACTGCCAGCGTGGCGGTAAAATTAGATGTATTAGGGACATTTAATATACTTCTGGATAGACACATGGATGATAATAAAACGAAGGGTATGGAGTTAGAGTCGAAGAGACGTACAATATGGAAACAGACACTTCAGTCCAACCTGTCCATGCTGACCAGATATCCCAACCCAATCTAGTCCCACCTGCCAGCACACGGTCCATATCCCTCCAAATCCCTACTATTCATATATCCATCCAAATACCTCTTAAATGTTCCAGTTGTACCAGTCTCCACCACATCCTCTGGCAGCCAATTTCATACACATACCACCCTCTATATGAAAAAGTTTCCTCTTAGGGCTCTTTTATATCTTTCCCCTTTCATCTATAACCTATGCCCTCTAGTTCTGGACACCCCAAACCCAGGGAAAAGACTTTGTCTATTTACCCTATCCATGCCCCTCATAATTGTGTAAACCTCTATAAGGTTACCCCTCAGCCTCCGATGTTCCAGGGAAAACAGCCCCAGCCTGTTCAGCCTCTCCCGATAGCTCAAATCCTCCAGCCCTGGCAACATCCTTGTAAATCTTTTCTGAACCCTTTCAAGCTTTCCAATATCTTTCCGATAGTAAGGAAACCAAAATTGCACGCAATATTACAACAGTGGCCTAACCAATGTGTTGTACTGTCGCAACATGACCTCCCAACTCCTGTACTCAATACTATGAGCAATAAAGGAAAGCATAACAAACGCCTTCTTCACTATCATATCTATCTGTGACTCCAGTTTCAAGGTGCTATGAACCTGCACCCCAAGGTCTCTTGGTTCAGCAACACTCCCTAGGACCTTACCATTAATTGTATAAGTCCTGTTAAGATTTGCTTTCCCAAAATGCAGCACCTCGCATTTATCTGAATTAAACTCTATCTGCCACTTTTATTTTTGGTCTTATGGTTGGATAAAAGATTGGCATGTCATCATGGCCGAAGGGTCTTGTTCTGTACTGTTCTGTGTTCTCCGTGTCGGATGGTAAACTGGGTAATAAGCTCAGATCAGTGTAAAAGGTTATGGCTTTCAAGAGGAGCTGGTCAACTGGACAGAAAATTGGGCTTGATGGTTGTAGACAGAGGGTGGTGAGAGACATGTTGTTTTTCTGACTAGAGGGATGTGACCAGCGGTGGAGTGGGTCCACTGTTGTTTGTCATTTGGATAAATGGTTTGGATGGGAATATTGTTAAGTAAGTTAAATAAGTTTTTTGGGTGACACAGAAATTGGTGGTAAACAGGACACTGATGAAGGTTATCTGTGATACAACAGGATGAACAGTACTGCTGGGATAGTGGGCTGAAGAATAGTAGATGGAGTTTAATTAGATAAAGGTGAAGTGTTCCATTTTGCTGAAACAATCCAGGGCGGGACTTGTACAGTTAATGTTCGGGCCCGAGGTAGTGTTGTCAGTCTGTGACCCAGGGATGCAGGTACACAGTTCTTTGAAAGTGGTGTCACAGGTAGACAGGCTGGTGAAGTAGGCGTTTGTTATGGTTACCTCCATTGGGGAGAGCATTGAGAGTAGGATTTGGGGTGTCATGTTGTATCTGTACAAGACATTCGTCAGGTCACCATAAAAGCATTGTTGATCAGTGGGAAGAACTCATCTGGTTCACTGACCTCCTTTTGTGTAGACCATCTGACTTTTTAACCTGGCCTGGCTAACATGTGACTCCAGACCCATTGCAGTATGGCCAACTCTGAGCTGTCCTCTGGGTAATTAAAAGTGACACCCACATCCCATGAATGAATAAATAAAAATACATATGTCCCTCTCTACCTCTGCAAACCCCTCCAGCTGCAGCAATCCGCACTGGTTTTGTAACATCGTTCAGGCCCTGACCACTCTCCGTAACACTCTTACCAACTCCGGCACCTTCAACTCTCCCTGTTCCTTTTGTGACATTGAACCCTGACAACGATTACCCTTCCCACTGCCCAACTCCTGCTAGCAGACCCTTTGCAATCCCTTTAACACTTACTCCTAAAACACTCTCTCACTTCAGGATTTTAAGTACTTTTTGGTGATCTTCTAAGCCTCATAATCTAATATGATCCATTTTGTCCTGAGTGAGGGGCCGGTGGGAATTTCTTGCTGAGGTTTTGTCTGTTTCAGTGGAATGTTCTTTTGTTGAGTGATTTACACTGTCCTTTCAAATGTTTTCCACTGTTCATTTATAGGCACAGATTTCAGTCTGTTTAGCCCATTTAACTTGGTCAGTTCTCCTCTCAAACCCATGCCATTGGCTATTTTTGTTTCTAGTTGTAGCATGTCCTTTCTGTGATTCATTTTAAAACTTTATATTTCTTTAAACTGCACTTTATCACAGTTTCCCGAAGGATCTCTCCAGGTGACATTACTCATTCACGAAGTTCCCTCACACAAAGGTAGCTCTGAGATAGTTATGTCCGTAGCCAGTTGCACAATTTGTTATTCAAAGAAACACTGAAAAAAATTCTCTGAACTACTCTTCCAATTCACTGTTGTTAGTGTGACTGTCCCAGATTATGGGAATATTGAAGTTTCCCAAAATTATCACAAAGCGTTTGTTTAAAAATTCCAATGAGTTCCTGTTTAATGCAATGATGAGCAATGGAATGCTGTTCGGTGGCTAAAACTGTTCTGCTGCTTGTGTCCTTGGCAAGCAGTAGCCAGAATTTAGATTCAGACTGACTCTACTTCATGATCTGAGGTCAAATGATTTCTTTGTACTGCCTTTCTTATCTATTATTGTTAGCGTTACCCATTTTGCCTGAGTTTCCACAAGGTTGTGATCCATTGAATATTTATGCCCACCTTTTGTTCGCCCTGTAACCCACGTCTCTCTGGTGTCTAAATTTCTTTTATCTCTGTGTCACAAATCAATCTACCTTATTGAAGAGAGTTTAAAATCACAACACCAGGTTATAGTCCAACAGGTTTAATTGGAAGCACACTCGCCTTCGGAGGGACGCTCCTTCATCAGGTGATAGTGGAGAGCTCGATCGTAACACAGAATTTATAGCAAAAATTTACAGTGTGATGTAACTGACATTATACATTGAAAAATTGATTGTCTGTTAAGCCTTTCATTGTTGAGAATAGAGTGATAGTTTCACTTCTGTCATGTGTAAATCACAAAACATTTTTTTTAAAGTTGCATTCTCGGGTTAGCTGTTAACAATGGTGAGAGGTAGACAATATGTTGAAGGTTTTGGCCCCCTGTGTTCTCTGTCTATGCCCTGATATTAAGATTTATTCTAATCTAAAAAGTGAGATAAGAGTTTGACATAAATTCATGCAGTTTTTAAGCTCAGAGTTCTACATGAATGCATGTAGTTTTTGAACAAAGTACAATGTAATCCTGCAAGTACAAATTCACCCCACAAAATATATATATGTGTCAGTGGGTCTTTGTCTGTCTGTGTGTGTCTGTCTGGGGTGGGGGTTGTGAGTGCGAGAAAGTGTGTTGTAGTGAGTGCAGAGTGTCTTAGGTCTGTGAGGGGGTGCATGTGTGAGTGTGGGAGTGTGTGTGTCTTTTAGGGTGTGTGTGGGTGTCTGTGTGCGCGTCTGTGTGTACCTGTGTCCATGTGTATGTGAGAGTGCAGGATGTGTGTAGGAATATCTGTGCGTGTGTAGTGCAATGGTGATCACCTGTAATGTGACATGAACCCAAGGTCCCGGTTGAGGCCCTCCCTATGGGTACCGAACTTAGCTATCAGCCTCTGCTCGGCCACTTTTCTCTGCTGCCTGTCCCGAGGTCCACCTTGTAGGATGGTCACACGATGGTCCGAAGCTGAATGTCCTGGACCACTGAAATGTTACCCAACTGGGAGGGAACCCTCCCGTCTGTTGATTGTTGTGCAGTGCCCATTCATCCGTTTTCGTAGCCTTTGCTCGGTTTCCCCAATGTACCATGCCTCCGGGCATCCTTGCCTGCAACGTATAAGATAGATAATGTGGGCTGAGTCACATGAGTACCTGCCATGTACAAGGTGGGAGGTTTTCCCACATGTAATAGTGGTATCTATGTCCACAATCTGACACGTCTTGCAGCGTCCACCCGGACAGGGTTGTATGGAATTGTCCTGAGGGCCATCCGCTTTATCCTGGATTACAACGTCTTCACTGTCCACTATGCCACCCTCCAGCCTTTCCAGCACATCACACATGGCTATCAATGGTACAAATATCTTTGCTCGGGGCTCCACAATATTCTGTGATACACTTAATCAGGCTTTCCATAGCTTTATGTTTTAAAAACCTCTATAACATGCACTCTTTTCAAGTCATAGAGATGTACAGCATTGAAACAGACCCTTCGGTCCAACTCGTCGATGCTGACCAGAAGATGTAAGTAAATCCATCCCATTTACCAGCATTTGGCCCATGTACTTATTATGATATTATTCATGTACGCATCCAAATACCTCTTAAATGTTGTCATAGTATCAGTATCTGCTACTTTCTCTCTCAGCTCATTACATACACACACCATGGTGTGCATAAAAAATCTGTCCCTTCAGTGCCGTTTAAACCTTTTTCCTTTAACCTTAAACCTATGCTCTCTAGGTGTGGACTCTCGAACCCCTGGGAAAAGACCTTGACTGTTTACCCAATCCATATACCTCATTTTTATGTAAACCTCTGTCAGGTCACCCCTCAGTCTCCGATGCTCCAGAGAATATAACCCCAGCTTTTTCAACAACAACCCTGGCAACATCTTGTCAATCTTTTCTGAACACTTTCAACTTTCACAACATCCTTCCTATAGCGGGGATACTGGAATTGCAGAGAACTCCAAATGTGGTCAAACGTATTACTCTTGTTCCCTGAGTGCCCCAGTCTTTGTCCACAATACGTTCTGGAGTAAAAAATGTGGTCAATGTCTTTGACATAGCCTGCTGTTCCACACATCAGTGGACTCATTGATTTTTAAGGGACAGCATTGTGTCTCAAGTTACTCTTTTACTCAATATATTTATACAATCTCTTTTGGATTCTCTTTATCATTCTCTGCCAAGGCTATTGCATGTACACTTTCTGCAATCCTGATTTCTACCCAAAGTGTATTCCAACAGCCCCTGTATATCCTCAGGGATTCCCTTTATCCAGATGGCTATACCTGACATGTGCCCCCTTTTCCTTGACCGAGACCCTCAGTAGACAGCCAATGTTTCCTAATGCTGTCAGCATTGACCTGCACACAAACAGGAAAATGCTGGCGCTGATCGCTCAATTTATCTCACTTTTAAAATATTCTCACTTGCCTGAATTCCCTTTCCCTGCAAATAGACTCCCCAATCACCTTTTGAGTGTTCCTAGCTAATATTATCAAGATTAGTCTGGCCCCATTCTATAACTTGAACCTGTGGACCAGCCCTGTCCTTTTCCATCGCTGTTTGCAAACGAATAGACTTGAGTCACTTTGGCAAAATGCTTTCCCACTCACACCTCAGTCCCTTTCCCGACCTTGATTCCCAAGGGGAGGTCAGGTTTTGCCCCTTTCTCTTTTCAGGCCATTTACATATTGATTGCGAGTTTTCTGGAACGCAATTACCAAATTCCTCTCTTCCAAACAATGAACACTGGCAGTCCAAGACTAGGTTTGGAAAGTTTAAAAACCCCAACCATAAACAGCCCTATTATTATGATTGATATTTGATATCTCCTGATGTGTTTGTTCCTCAATCTGCCACTGATTATTCGGGGTCAGTAGGACAATCGTGTCAGAGTGATGACCCATTCTTATTTCTCAGTTCCACTAACATAGTGTCACTGAGTGATCCCACAGGAATATCCTCTCTAGGTACTGATGTAATGATTCATGCAATGAAAACCCACCACCACACATCCTCTCTTGCCTCCCCTTCGATGCTTCCTGTTGCATCTCCACCTTGAAACAATGAACTGCCAGCCCTGTCCCTCCCTCAGCTGTGTTTCTGTAATAACTATAATATCCCAGTCCCATGTTCCAATCCATGCCCTGAGTTCATCTTCCTTAGCTGTCAGGCCCCTTGCATTGAAATAAATGCAGTTTGGAAATCAGTTCCCCTTCCCCCATTCCCTGCTATGTTCTTGCCTGCCTTGTCTGCAGAAATTGCTGTCTTTAACTCGTGCACCAACCTCAATCTTCTTTCTGTTCTTATCACTGTTTAAGGTGCAACACCCTGCCAGATTAGATTATATCCTCTCAAGCAGCTCAAACAATTCGCCCCATCAGGATGTGGGTCCCCCTCCTGCTCCCAGTTCAGGTGCCTTCCCCACCCTGTCAACCTGTGCTGACACCTTCAGACATCCAGGGACTTGTCCACCAAGGTCCCGGTGTTACTCAGTTCTCCAGGAGGACCTACCCTTCATGATGTACATCCTTCACTTATGAGACTTCCCACAGTGCATTACCTCACAGTGATCAGAAGTAAACTCCATCTGCCATTACTCAGAGTGTGTACAACTCTGAGTATGACTAACTTCATCCAGTCTCCCCAGCCGTCCCTACCTCTCATTGTCGAGAGAATGCACAACCCTCCCTATTGCTTTAACCTCCTCCAGTCCCTCTCATGGACACCATCTATGTCAGCTTCTCCTGTTCCTGACTATATTTTCCTCCTGTTCCAATAAACCCTTGTGAACTTTGTGACCTAGTCCAATCTCTGCAGTGCTCTGTATAATCAGCCTCACTGTACCTGGAACCTGGCTTCAATTCCAGCCTTGGCCGACTCTCTGTGTGGACTTTGCATGTTCTCCCCCCGACTGTGTGGGTTTCTTCTGGGTGCTCTGGTTTCCTACCATAGTCCAACATTTGCACGATACTTGATTGGCCATCATAAATTGACTGTAGTATTCAGGCAAGTGTGGTTTAAGTGAGTTCACCATGAGGAATGCAGGGTTTATTGGACAGGGAGAGGGATGGCTCTGGTTGGGATACTCTTTAGAGGGGTTGGTGTGGACCTGTTGGGCCTAATGGCCTGTTTCCACACTGTGGAGATTCTATTCAGGTTATTGTCCTGTCCTGTCAACTATCCCTGTCTCTTGAACCTTGCCTCATCCCCAATACTGTCCTTAAATGTGTAATCTCCAACAGTTTCTAAAACATTCATTGGCGATGTAAGCTTCTCTAGTCCTTACAAAGATCGATATGACCGTCACCTCTTCCTGCTTTTAGAACCCTCTCTATAACTATTGTCATTTGTTACAGCACTCTCAATCACTGTTCCATCCTGAAAACCCAAAAAACATTCATATCTCTGTAAACTCATCTGGACTGTCTATACTTCCTTTTGACAGTCCTGTTCGGAGACTTTCTCTATATCAAAAAAGTCATTAAGTTTAGGTAACTCTTATTATTGTAACCTCCCTCCAGCCTTACAGCACTGAGGATCTGTAGAACCTCTTTTCAACCCGACAGCCATCTCTGTGTCTGTAATCTCCTCCACTCCCCATAATACATTCTGTCTGAGCTCCTCTGTACTCCACTAAAGACTCCCTAACACTGTCTGTATCAGTGTAACCTTCTCCAAAAGCACAACCTTCCCTATCTGTGTAAATCCCTTCAGCAGTCCCTATCCCTCTCAGCTCCGTCTAACAATACAACCCTCCATGTTTGTGTATTCACCTTCAGTCCCTACTCACCTCCCTATCTGTGTAACCTTCTCCATGCATTTTTGCTTCAGTCTCTTCAACTGTTCCTGTCAGTGTAATATCTTCCGGACCCGAAAGCTCTCCCTCTCTTTAACTTTCTCAGGCCACACAGCCCTCACTATCTGTGACCTACTCCTGTTGGAGAACCCTCCCTCTGTGAACTGCTCCAACTCTTCAACTCTCCATAATCTCCTGCAGCTCTTCCAGCCCTCCCTCTCTACCAAGCCTCTTCCAGTCCCTAAAACGCTATCAGTCTGTGGAGACTCTAACAACATCTCAATCTGTGTTATCCTCTCAGGTCCCTGCAACACTCCCGATCTGTAGATCCCTCTCCAATGCCTGTGCCTCTCCCGATCCTGTTCCGACAAGACTCATTAACAATGTAACATCCTCCCATGACTATCACCCACCCTGTCAATGTAAGCTCCTCCTGTATCTCTAAACATTTACTCGTCCCCATAACCTTCTGAAGCTCTTACACCCCTATCTGTGTAAACATCACCCTTCCCTCCAACCCTCCCTACCGCAGGAACTTCCTCTTGTTTGTGCTATGCTCCCTTATCTGTGAAACTGTCTCCAACTAATCTTGCTACCCGATCTCTCAAAAAAGATTCCAGATTCCACAGCCTCCATGTCTAAATAACCCCCAGAACCTAAGCCTTCCTATATCTATAAACATCTTCAGTCACGATGACCCTCCATATCTCTGTTTGTTCCGCCAGATGATACAAACCTCTTTATCTCTGTAATCTGCTCAGCTCCCTAAAACAGTCCCTGTCTGTGTAATCCAGCCCTGTCCGACAAACATCCTTATCTCTGTAAACCTCTCTATCCCTCCCAGCATTCCCAACTCCATGAGCCCGTCAGCCCTACAGCTCTCCACATTTCTGCAACCTCCTGTGGGTCTATGGTCCTCCCACCCTGTGAAACCACCTCCGGTCCCCACGTCCCTCCCAGTCTGAGTCCTCTGCTCCAGATCAGACCATTGCTGTCACTGTAAACATCTCCACTCCTGAAAACTCTTCCTATTTGTGTAACCTCGTTCAGACCCCATACTCCCCAGCTTCCGGAATCCTCTTCCTGCCATTGCAACCAAAACCACATGTTTCTGTAATATCCACCAGTGCTTAAACCTCCCCGACCCAGTAACCTCTTGCAGTCCTAACAAAGCACCTAAATCGTGAAACCTCTCATTTCCCTACAATCCTCCCTCCCTCCCTCCTCAAATGCCTTCATCACCATGAAACCTCACAGTTACTGAAGCCTCCTTTTGGCATTGCAACCCTCCTAATATCTGCAAAATCCTCCTGTCCTGATATTTCTCCCTGACTCTGTAATCCCCACCACCCTCCAGTGCCCTTCTGGGGAACAAGACAGAGGAGAGAAGATTTGTAGCGTCTGGACCATATTACAGTGGTAGAATTCTGGAAATTACAGATTTGGTCTAATGTATGTGGTGTGCAGATTATTGGCGAGGACTCTAAAGAAAGGATTTATGACTACTTGGTAAACCATAGTTAAATTAGAGACAGCATGGGTTTGTGAGGGGCAGGTCATGCCTCACAAACCTTATTGAATTCTTTGAGGATATGACAGAATACGTTGATGGCTCATTCAGAAAAGAAGGATGATTGGGATACAGGGAAATCTGTCTGTCTGGATGCAGGATCGGATGGCCCAGTGAAGACAGAGTATGGCGGCAGATGGACAGTATTGAGCCTGGAGCTCAGTGACCAGTGGGGTTCTGTAACAATCAGCTCTCGGACTCTGCTCTTTGTGATTTTTGTAAATGAATTGGATGTGGATGTTGGAGAGTGGGTTAGTAAGTTTGCCAATAACATGAAGGTTGGTGGAGTGGTGGGGAATGTGGAGGGCTGTTGTAGGTTGCAATGGGACATTGACAGGACACAGAGCTGGGCTGGAAGTGACAGATGGAGTCCAATCCGGAAAAGTGTGAAGTGGTTCATTCTGGAAGGTCGAACCTGAATATAGAATACAGCGTTAAAAGGCAAAATACTTGGCATTGTGGAGGAACAGAGAGATCATGGCGTCCATGTCCATAGATCGCTCAAAGTTGCCACGCACGTTGAAAGGGTTGCTAAAAAGTCATATGTTGTGTTGGCTTTTCTTAGCAAGGGGATTGATTTCAAGAGCCTTGAGGTTTTACTGCATCTTTATAGCGACCTGGTGAGACCACACTTGGAATATTGCATGGGTTACAAATCTTCCCGTCTAAAGCATTTCGGTTGTGCAAGTATCGTAGCAATATGGGTTGGTTTACAATGGTCCCCATGCTGGGCAGGTAGTCCAGTTTATGGAGTGTAAAAATGTGTTGCTGGAAAAGCGCAGCGGGTCAGGCAGCATCCAAGGAGCAGGAGAATCGACGTTTCGAAGGGCTTAAGCCTGACCTGCTGCGCTTTTCCAGCAACACATTTTTAAGCTCTGATCTCCAGCATCTGCAGTCCTCACTTTCTACCAGTTTATGGAGTACTCCACTAGCATGGTCTGCACAGCTCTCCATTCTGGATAGTTCCTTGTCCCAGCTTACGGTGTTTGGGTTGGTTCTGTGAGGCAGATTCGGATTTTGATGTAACGAAGCATTTCAACTGATCTGCCAATGTTTTCATTTGATGTCCTCATTTTTGTGATTGGACCCACCATTGTCTCACTTCTCCAGTTATTCTCACTCCCCTGTCTCCTTATCCATATTTTCACAACATGTTATCAGTTAATTAATTGTTTGTTTTTCTGTATCGTTCCCTGGTGTTTTATTTTTGGTTTCTGAGTGTATCGAATGCTGACATTGTGAAGCTCTGAAACAATGAAATAGTGTGTATTGGCAGTTGTTCACTTCCCGATGTGCCTCATGTGCTTATCTATGTTGGACAAGGAGTTCCAGTAGCTTTGAGAGATGTGCCTGTCCACTCACGAACTGTGTTTGTCGCTCTCAGCTGTCCGTGCAGTCAGTAACACGAGGGAACCCCTCGACAATCATTATAAAGGACAAGGTATCCAACTTGTAACTGAGGATTTTCTGACTGTCTCCTGTTATTGAAACATTAGTGGATGGGCTGGGGATGGTTTGCAGGAGGTCGAGCTGTGAGCTGACTCTCACATTCAGAGAGACCTGATGATTTGGTGACCCAAATCTGGATGGAGCATTGCGACTGCAGTTGCAGCATCTGGGTCTGTAACATGAAAAACAAAAAATGAGCAGAGATTCAGAGAAGGAAAACTCTCAAACCCTGGAGTGAGTGTGTGGGAAAGGAATCTGCCAAATCTGGCTGTGTCTTAACGTAGGTACACACGCCCTCTCGCTCTACCCCGACATACACCCATGCACCTCTCCGTCTCCTCCCAGCGCACACTCACATTCCCCTCACTCATACCAATAAATCATATTTTGTCAAAAATATACAATTTGTATACAGTCAGTCAATGCGGTATTTTATAAACTCATACTTTGCAAATAAAATCTGTCTGACTCCAGGAGAAGAAAAAGACAGACTCGAAACAAGACCTCACGCCTGTATAACATAGTCTGTCCGGAGGGGTCCCTTCCTTCACATCGTTAGTACCTTAAGTTATCTCCAGGCAGTGACTTGAAATAAATTCTCAGGTTTGCATATTAATCTATCAAAACCTGCACCTCCATTCTAACTGATAAAAGGTTTGGGAGACATCTTCGATGTGTTAAATTCACGTGCATGTGTTGTCCAACCCTTTGATCTTTTCCTTATAAATTATATGTCTAAGGTCTTCTGCTCTCACTAACACCTGATGAAGGAAGAGCGGGACCAGAGCTTGTGTTTTTCAAAATAAAACTGTTGGACTATAACCTGGTATCTTGCCATTTCTAACGTTGTCCAACCCAGTCCAAACCAGCACCTCCATATCATAGCTTTTGTTCATTAGCGCCTCTCCAACAAAATACATTTTCCTTCTCACATTTGCTTTTGTTTTGCATATTAATCTTTTGTGAGGCACATTATGCAATGCCCACTGGATGTCCAGAACGAAGACATCTATAGGATCCCCTTCATTCACCATGTTTGTCAGATTATTTTTTTCAAAACATAAGTCAGAAAAAACAAACCTGATTTATCCTTCAGTAAATCATGTTGGCTGCAATGGATTGTGGTTTGATTTGAACATTTCCTGTTATTAATTCCTTAATTACTGATTCGAACAATTTGTTGTCAATTCCCAACAGTTTGTTCATCACTTTTCTTCCCTAGTGAAGTTGGCTATTCGAAGTTCTTCCCTTTCTATAACCTCGACATTCCCTTTCAATTCACAAGATTGTAAATAATCTGCTACAATTGCTGTGTAAGAGGCGTGAGTGGCTGAATGAACTCATTCTGTTCATTCTTGATGGGCTAAATGTCCTCTTGGTGTTCCTACATTATAGTCTCAATGGGCTGAATATCCTCCCGGTGCTCCTTCATTATCTTCTCGATCTTGCTCCTGTTCCTGCCGCAGCCACTCAAGGATTCAATGTCCTTCTTCTGTTGCTCAGTGACAGGTTTGGGGACTTACGGAATCTCCCTGCTGTTAAGTCACATTTCGAGGGCTGAATTGTGCAGGGGCGACTGGACCTGTATCCCTTTATTTCCCATTCCCTTTTCCGATACTGAGGCTGCAGCTGGGTGTTCTGTCGGTTTTACCCTTTCAAACCTCGGAGCACATCAGTACAATTTAGTGTCTTGCTTGACCGGTTTAAAGACCATTTTACAGTTGATCACATCTCTGTGTGTCTGGAGTCACTTTTAGGCCAGGCCAGAAAAGCATAGAATTTACCAGAACAGAATTCACTTCCATAAAGTACATTGGGGAAGCAAATTGAAGTTTGCAAACGACATTGATTTCATGATGACTGTTACTGACACCAGATTTTAAATCTCGATATTGTATTAGTTGTTTTTTTCACTTCCACCAGCTGCCTGACCATTAGCCTGATCTGGATTAGTAATCCAGTGACATTTACACAGCAGCACCATCTCTACATGGGGACCTATTGGAAACCCCACTGAGCAGGTAGTCAGAATAATCTCCATTACAGCCTCACGTGTCATATTCATCTTTAAAGCAAGCATCCATCTATCAAAATGCCTATGTTTCATTCTTTGAAACTCAATATAAGTCTGACCTATTAACTTCTTAATGCTACTGAACTGCTGTCTACATGTCTCTGGTACCAATTCATGAGCACTTAAAATAGCTTGTTTGACATCTTCAGGGTCTCTTGACGACTCGTCTGACACCGGAGCAAATACCTCACTCGGCCTGGCTACCAGTTTAGTCTGAACTAGCATTACCCATCATTACTTGGACCATTCTATCTACCTAGCCAAGTTTTCAATGAAACAAAGGAGGCTTCAAAATCTTTCTCATCAAAATGTGGCAGCGTTTTGACATAGCTGTATGTATCACAAATTCCCTTTTAATCTCCATCCTGTTACTTTGACTTTATTGACTAAATCGTACCTTCGAGTTCAACCTCTCGCTCTTTTAGCTCAACTAAAAACCTTCTGTCTCTTTTTCTCTTTTTCCTCTCTCTTTGCTCAGATACGAACCTTCTCCTTCCCTTTTCTCCGTCTCTCTTCTCTCTTGCTTTCTTTTTCTTCTCTCTCTTTCTATCTTCCTTTGTTTATCTTTAAACTCCATTTTCCTCAATTATAATTTAAGTTTTTCTCAGTCTACTGCACTTGTCTGTTTCTCTGACAAACCTTAGCGTTTGAGTAATTCCCTGATAATTTCAGCTTTACTTTTGTCCTTGGTTAAACGCAAATTTATGTTCTTTGCTAATTCTAAAGGTTTGGCCTTTATTTTTCTTTCTAAACTTCCTTGGAAAAATTGAGAATCATCTTCAAATCCCTCTTAATTTTTTGAAGAACCATTTCTCTCACTTTTAATTTAACCAACCACAAGTCTTCGAAATAGAACCAGTTGTCATACTGACGTTTTATTTAAAGATCTCGGACACCAACGTGCAAATGTTTTAATATACTGTGCATTTTCTTATACCTCAAATCTATTCAAATCTACCCAAATGTCAGTTTGGATCTGCCTAAACCTGTTCAAATCGCGAACGAAATCCCCCAAACTGTTACAACACAGGATTAACCACTCTCCTAATTTAAACCAGCCACACAGAAAAGGTTCACCTCATGCCGAAATATCTTAAGTGTCGAGATGCAAAGATCCATTTACAGAGTCACTATTTAAAGTAAAATTAACAATTTTGTTATTTAAGTCCAACAGAGAATAATAAAATAAACAACCATTTCGAAATCCCTTGGGTTAAACGTATCTTTTACCTCCCACTCGACAATACTGGTCTGATGAAAAAAAAAACCCGAATAAGGTTACAAAAAAAATAATTATGTTTCAAAACCAGTCAGCTTTGTCGATTCCCCTTTGTAGATTTTGTCTGTAGATTTTACTCACGGTCAGCTTTGATGTTCTGCTGTGCAAACTTCTTATAGACAGGTGCCTTCAGGAAGCTCTTCAACTCGCTGTCTATCTTTGTGGATGTCTTTAGCAGTTCTCCCCCTAAATGTTCAAAATATCCAGTTTCATACCACAACGCATCGGATAATTTCATTGATATTGATGCCATCAAATACCTTATATTTCAATCTCGATTTGATTTCAGTCTGTTGGTGTATAATTTAATCTGTCTGGCTGAATTTGCATTTGATTTTGTTCCATGGCAACTCAGTATCACTATTGGTTTCACAGACAAATGTTACATTTTAACTTCTTTCAGAACACGTTGTGCCAGCTTCCTGTCTCCCTTAACTTGAAAGTATACCTCTACACCTTCATAACAATATCTTTTTTTTCTGCCCTGCATAGCTTTTCATAAATTTGATCAACTTAGCAAGTTCACACAAATGTATTTTCTGTTCCGAAAAAGACCCATCTTCTCTCATCCTTCCATTACTTATTTCCTTCTTTCCAGTTATCATTAGAATTACTTACAATGTTACTGTCATTCTTCGACAAAGTATTACATTGTGTGTGTGTGTGTGTGTGTGTGTGTGTGTGTGTATGTATTTCTCTTGTGAATAATCATCTTTTGTTGCACTAAGACGAAAGAAAGAGATGTAATCACACCCATATGAAGGAGTAAAAGTACAACGTTTCCAAGTTTTCTGATATCAAAAAGATGCTAAAAAAACTCCTTTATTCATTGATTGGGAAAGTGAACAAATGACGTTCATGGGCCAAACAGAAGTAATTTACTGAACATTTACTAGGGTCATCGAACGACCAGATATTTAATTTTCTCCTCGGAGTTTAAATTCAGCTTTGTTTCAAATCTGAGTTGCATAAATTTTTTAATCAAAATGCTATCATCATCGGTGACAAAACCAGACGTTGTTGGAAATGCTCAGTAGTTTTGGCAGTATCTGTTGTGAGAATGCAGATTGAACATAGCCTAGTGGAATGGGTCTGGGTTGTTTACTTTTTGCCAATAGTGTTCAGCGACGTGCCGGTTAGGTACATTGATCATGGGTAAATGCAGAGGAATAGAGGAGGGGAATGGTGCAGGGTTAGTTACTCTTTGGAGGCTCAGCATGGACGTGCTGTGTGAAATGGCCTGCTTCCTCACTGTAGGAATTCTATGATTCTATGATTTATTCATAAAAAGGGAGGTCGGTGCCAGGATCAAGAATGCCTCCGAGCATGCGCAGGGCATATTGAATTGGGAGGGGAAACAGCCAGCGGGCGTCGTTCACATTGATATCAATGATATAGGTAAGAAGAATGGAAGGTTGAAAGGTCCTGCAAAGAAAGTTCCGGGACAGGTGGGAACTGTACAAAAATGAAAGTGTGCACCTTAACTGGAGGGGCTCCAACATCGTGGAAGGGAGGTGTGCTCGTGCAACTCAGGAGGCTGGGAGCCAAAGCAGCAGGTCAGAAACTGAACACAAAGTAGATGGTGGTCGAATAAACAAGCAGGGCCAGTACAATGACCATGCTGAGGGAAAGAATCATAACAATTTAAAAATGAGTAGAAAGTTCGAGTAAATGATAGGCTCACTGTTATTGGGGTGGAGAGCCTGTGCATAAAAATATTTTTAAAAAGACATATCAATGGAACTTATGTAAAAAAAAACTTTTAACTAAAAGCGTGCAGTATTTGGAATAAAATTAATGAACTGACAGCTCAAACAGAGATAAATAGATATGGCATTGTGGGGATTACTGAAACGTCGTTACAGAAAGGTCAGGACTGGGGTGTTAAATGTCCACGGGTACAGTAGATGGAGAGTCTGCTTTGGTCAATGGTCTTGTCAAGGTTGTATCAAGAAATTATATTAACACGTGGGACAAAAATGATGAATCAGTCTGGTTTGAAATAGAACACATTAAAAGAAACCCATTGGGAGGAGCATTTCCAGCCCAGAAACCCCCACCCCGGCAAACTACTTTCAAAGTAGAGAATAGCGTGAACCAGGGAATAATGATGGCTCGAGACAAGGGCACACATGTGATTATGGGTAATTTGAACATGCATATTGACTGGAATAATCAATTTGCAAGGGGAGACACAAAGAACGACTCATCGAATCTATAAGGGATTATTTCTTCGATTAACGTGTCATGGAACCAACAAGAGAACCGTTTTGGTATTCCGTAATAAGGAAGGAGTGATAAATCATATTGTCATAAGGATTATCTTAGAAAGAGTGTCACAGCATGCTGGAGGTTCACATTCAGATTGAAACAGTGAAGACAGTCACATACAAGAGAGGTTTAGTTTTGGGCAATGACAACTTTACTGGCCTGAGGAAGCGATTTGCCCAAGTAGACTTGGCAAAAACATTAAAGTGCAGGACAGTTGATTAACAGTGGTAACTACTTCAGGAGATAATCAAAACACCTCAATTGAACTGCAATCCTTAATGGATAAGGAATTGTAAAAAGATGAAAAGTGATCCATAGCTTAACAAGGAAGTCAACAATAACAAGACAGTGATAATTATCGCCACTGCTCATCCAGATAATGTTCTTGGGACACGGATTCAAATGTTGTCACATTCAATATGAACCTGAAATTAAGAGTCCATTGATGATCATGAAAGCATTGCTCATTGTTAGAAACAGCCATATATTTCACAAGTGTCCTTTAGGGACG
Organism: Chiloscyllium punctatum; assembly: GCF_047496795.1. Classification (NCBI taxonomy): domain Eukaryota; kingdom Metazoa; phylum Chordata; class Chondrichthyes; order Orectolobiformes; family Hemiscylliidae; genus Chiloscyllium; species Chiloscyllium punctatum. The sequence continues at coordinate 22,939,512 of NC_092772.1, forward strand.
GAAACCATCATTCCTACCTGGTTTCACCTATGTATAACTTCAAACTCACACAAATTTGGTTAAATCTTAACTGCCCTCTCGGGATGAACAATAAGTTCTGTCTAACCAAGTGACTCCCTCATCCTATAAATAAGTTAAAGAAAAACGCTTGAAATACCAGCAAACGGTTACTAAAAAGAACATCAAAATGGCTATGACACAAAATGTGTAGAAAGCATAAGAATTGAAAACTAACATTTCTCGCAGAAGACAAAAAGGAAAAGAATGTTAAAATTAAATATTGGCGTCTTAGAGGATGAAAACAGCGAGATTAGATTACTTACAGTGTGGAAACAGGCCCTCCAGCCCACCACAGTGCAACCCACCCATACCCCTAACCTAACACGACGGGCAATTAAGTACAGCCAATTCACCTGATGCACACATCTTTGGACTGTGGGAGGAAACCCATGCAGACACGGGGAGAACGTGCAAACTCCACACAGTCAGTTGCCTGACATGGCAATTGAACGCGGGTCTTTAGCGCCATGAGGCAGTAGCGCTAACCACTGTGCCACAATACCGTGAGATGACAGTGGCAAACTCAGAAATAGCATAGGCAAAACCAACGCTTACAGTTTTCACATGGTTTTTAATGTTTCTTTTTTAACGCTGTGAAAGTTTGTTTCCGTTTCAAAAAATTAAACATTTTTTAAAAAAAATAAGGACTTGTGCCTTCATTCCAGAGAGTCTTGTCTGTTTTCTGCTCAGGAGAAGACTTTTCTGCTAGGAATATATTGAAGATGAATATTTATGTTGAGTTAATTAGTTAAAGGGTTAATTTTATCAAATTTTTACATGTTTGATGTGTAAATGTTTTTGCTTCCATTTTAACATTATTATCTATAGGTAATGAAAGGTAACATATAAATAAGGTGTTGTGAAAAATCCTGCTTCGAGGCATAATGTTATTTAGGCCACAGAGAGGTTGGAGAGAAGATTTAGAAAAAAAGTACTACCCAGCAAAGCAGTCAGATAAATGGTGACTGTCAGGAAAGATAAGAAGGTACTTCAATATCTCCGGCGACTATTCCTCTATCAAAAAGATTTTCACTTTTTGGAACAGTTGAAGAAGGTAGTCTTTCTGAGGAAAATGGAAGAGCCATCAGTTATTGGACTGATGGCACGATTTTTATATTAGGCAGTGTTAAAGAAAATTTAGAAGAATTATTGCTACAGTGGGATGTTCAGTCAGAGGCAGCAGCAGGAGATTCTGTGGCAGTGAGCATGAGTTTAGGGTGGTTTGTGCTCGGCTTAAGAATGTCTCTAAACTTTTCAAGCACATTGTTAAAGGTGAGAATGAGTAGTCATAGATTGTTGTACATATTGATAGGAATGACTTTTTAGGGGAAATATTAAAGCAGTACAGTGTGCATTTAAGAGGTGAGGGAGATTAAAAATAAAATTTTAAAAGTACTAATTTATGGTTTACTGCCAATGCCAGCCCCAACCGGTGGAGGAACGAAAGGTTAAAGGAGAAAAATCAATGGCTGAAGAGCTGGGCTGTAGTTGAGGGATTTAGATTTTGGGAAAATTGGAATTTGTTTTGGAAGAGAAAACACATGTTCAAAAAGGATTGTTCTAATCTAAACTGGAAATCAACCAATATCTTAGCAGGGAGATTTGCTCACTCTATATAGGGAGGCATTATATTGATAGAGAAGGCAAGGGGGTTATTCTAATTGGCAGTGTTAATGGACGGATGATGGAGAAAGTTATGAATGTGAATAGAGCATGTCCATTAGAAACGAAAGGTGAGAGAGTCAGAGTACACAGTAATTCTGAAACACTAAGTTGCATTTATTTCAATGCAAGGGGTCTTATGGGGAAATTTGATGAACTCAGGGCATGTTTAAGAGCATAGGATTGGGATATCATATTTATTACTGAAAGTTGGTGAAGAGGTGCTCAAGTGGATAGTGTGGTGCTGGAAAAGCACAGCAGGCCAGGCAGCACCCGAGGGGCAGGAAAATCGAGGCTTCAGGCAAAAGCCCCTCATCAGGAAAGGGCTGTTGAAGGCCTTTTGCCCAAAACGTTGATTTCCCTGCTTCTCGGGTGCTGCCTGGCCTGATGTGCTTTTCCAGCACCACACGCTCGACTCTAATCTCCACATCTGCAGTCCTCACTTTCGCCTGAGAGATGTTCAAGATTGTCAATTCAACGTTCCAGGTGATAGGTGTCATAGAATGGATAGAAAAAGTGGAGAGGGGGAGGCATGCCGTTTTAGATTAAGGGATAAATTACTGGTATTACTGGAGAAGCGATTTCTCAAACATGATCAGGTGAAATACATGGGTAGTGTTAAAAATAAGAAAGTAAAGATCACTTTGAAGAGATTGCACTATATGCTCATTTATGACAAATCGTCCAATCAAAATATATTGATAGAAATTAAATATAAGAGAGGAAAGAGTATGTTGACGTTATTGCACCATATGCTCTCCAACAGTAAGAAATAAATTGAGAAACAGACATGTAGGAAGATCTCGGATATATGTAAGCTTAATAAGGTTGTGGTAATAGGGATTTTAATTTACTAAAGAAATGATTGGGACTACCATAGTGTTAAAAGGTTGAATCATGAAGAATTTGTCAAATGTGTCGAAGAAAATTTTCTTCATCAGTAAGTGGATCATCCTAATCAAGAAGGAGCAAAACGAGACCAGGTTTTGTGAAATAGGCAGGGCAAGTGACTGAAGTGAACATGGGAGAATACTTTTGGGTCTTGCAATCATAACTATTAGTGGAAAATAATACGCCTTCCATTAATATTATCTTTTTCATTGGAGTACCATAATTTTCAATGGCATGGGACAAGGACTGTCCAAGTTTGATGGGAGTAGACTTTTCGCAGGTAAAATAATGTCTGACAAGGGGGAGGCAGTCAACAGACTGACGACGTGAGTTGAGAGGCATAATGTTCCTGTTAGCGTGAGGGTAAAGCTAGTAAGGTTAAGGAACCATGGATGACTAAAGTTACTGAGGTGCCACTCAAAAATAAAAGACATACTTACTTTAGATCCAGACAACTTTATTGAATTGAATCTTTTAATCAATATAAAGAGAGTGGAGCACCATTTTGAGAGAAATAAGGAAAGCCAAAAAGAGATATGAGATAGCATGGGCAGATAAGGTTAATGATAATTCAAAGATATTGTGTAACTACATTAACAGCAAGACTTAACCACGAGAGTAAGGCCTCTCAAAGATCACGAAGGACATCGATGTGCTGAACCCAGGAGATGGGGTATAAAATTATCCCATTCCTGGTGCAGCAGACAGCAGCAAACACACACTACTGCCTGCACCTCGCATTCATCCAGATTGAACTCTGTCTGCTATTTGTCAGCTGATTGACCCATTTGATCAAGATCTTTTTGTAATCTGAGGAGGTCTCCTCAGTTGTTGGCCCCAATCCTTTCTGTGTCATAGCCAATATCATATTCATTCCTTCCCTTACTTGTTAAATCATAACTTTTGATGAACAAGATTATTTTTTACATTTTTATGGACCAGGCCCGACTCCTCCAAACATTTTAATCAGGTCGCCCAGACCGTAGATTTGCTAATTGTTGAAAGTAACTGTATAGTGGATATCCCCAGAGTGAATTAGCTGGTCAGACTGCCGAGTTTTAAACAAAAAGAATTTATTTAAAGCATTAAGTAATGAAACACAACCAACGAATATTGAATACTCAAATAACTCATCCGATCCGAACCTGACAGGCTTTCCCTACTTAATGATGCTGTTCCAAATTGGTTTCAACATTCCCAATAAACAACCCCCTTGGCACAAAGAGTAAAAATTACACAAACCAAGCTTACAGGTTACAAATATAGAGGACAGAAGGATGGGGAGAGCGTCCAGTTTCAACAGTGACTCTGACTTAAATAACCTTCGAACTGACTGAACTGCGCTGGCGGAGAGCTGTCCATGTCCCCTTGATTATACCAGTTTGTTTTTAAGACTTGAAGACCTTGTTCTTGAGGTTTTACCAGTTTGGTATAAACCAAAGGATCCCAATGAGCCTTTCAAAATTGAGACATGTTGTAACCTTGGGTCGGTTCGAACCTCTCTGAAAAAAAAATCAAACACAACATAACCTTGTGAAGGGACCATATAAAACTGAATCATTAATATCTAAAGATGTCTTCAGTTCTCAAAATCACCAAAAGTAGTGGTTAGTACACAAAAACACACATATGCCTTCACTTAGTATAAAAATGCAAACCTGCAGAGCTACATCCAAATTCAGTGTGTGATACACCTCCCACTGAGTGTGTCTATCTGTCATTAAAGTTTCGACAATGCTTTGGCAATCATGTTTTCAAGACCTGCCAGAGGCTCAATTTTCAAATTGTGTGGCTGAAATTACAGGGTCGAGCTAAACAGACTCGCATTATTGTCCTTAAATTTCTCCAAAAGCTTCAATGGGTTATTGTTACAGATGCGTTGCTAATAATAAAAAAACTGAAATGTTGTCATGCCAACACGAAGCTCAAAGTCTCTTTCTTAGCTGTTGAATATTTCTACCAATAAATGTTTAACTTGCTGGATAAATACCAATAAGTCTTTGTGTCTTCTCGTCGTGTTCCAGCAGGTGTGCAGCACCGACACCCACATCACTCGCATTTATAGCTACCTTGAAAGGCATTGCTTAATCAGATGGAGCTCAAACCAAATGGAAGTTGCTTGTCCCACCTTCCAACGAAAGCCTTCCAACTGCGGAATTGGATATGCATCCTTTATTTAACTGCATTGACTTTGCGATAGTCCACAGATAATCGTTGGGTACCATCTGGTTTCAGTACCATGACTTAGGATGAGTTCTAGTCACTGTAACTCAGGTGGATTATGTCATCTTGGAGCATGTGTTCAATCCCCTTCTGAACCTGTGCCAACATTAGAGGATTATGCTAATAAGGATGATGCTTAATCGGAACCGCATGTCCTTTATCTACCTTATGCACAATTAGGTAATATTTCCCATTTAATTTCCTCATATCTCCCCATATAATACTAACAACTCTATCAGTCATTTTATTTTATTTTTCCTCAGGGAGGTTACTCAATAATTTATCCCAATTTTAGAAAACTTCCTCATTGTCCACTTTAATTTGAGGAACGTTCAATCCAGAATCCTCTGAACTTAGTTTTTCCTTCTGTACTGTAATCATTTAACACATTCTCCTCTTGCTGTCCGTTCCCTGTCAAAATACCTTTTGAGCATATTCACATGACATACTCTGTGAGATTCCTTTCTGCCTGGAGTCCCTATCAAGTAGTTACCCTCACTCAATATTCTTTCGCATTTGATAAGTTTCACCAGTCCTTGCTTTTCAAGATCCCCTCATCACTGGAAGTAACATACATACTTTATCCCCGAGAGCAAAATTGCAAATTTTTGAGTTCTTGTCTACTTCCTGTTTAGGTGCATTCTGCAATACTTTTAAATGCCATCTAGCCAACTCCCCAGCGTTTTTTAATCATTCCGGAAAATTTGAGACATAGTCCAATAGTGTGGCCTTTTACTTCAGATTTACTAACTACTCCTGAATCGACCTTAACGGTCCTACCTCTTAATAACCTAATTAAAATGGACAGAAGTTGGTCAATTCATTTTGTGCATCTCTGATCACCAAAAGCCCTTACCCCAATGAGCTGGATAATCCTTACCATAAGCATTCAACATGATCGTTAAAGTTTGATGTCACCTTTCTCGTGCTCGCTGCGATTTTAGATGGTTCACAGTAGATTTGAATTGATTTATTACAGAGCTGCCCTTAACTTCTTTGAACTGTTTGGATGTGAAGTTTGAACTTTGGTCGCACTGTATCTCTATTGGTAGTCCGTATATATTTTTAAAAAGAGTATTTCCTTTACCATCCTTTTCGCTGTGACTTTGCATAATGCAATAGCCTCTGGAAATTTCGTGGATACATCAATTATTGTTAACAAATACTGATTCACACTTTTTTTTTGTTTGATATAGGGGACCTAGCCAATCAATTAAACGATTGTAAAAGGTTCCTCAACTGCAGGAATAGTTATTAAAGATGCAGGTTTTATTAACACCTCTGGTTTTCTAATTACCTCACGTGTATTTCACGTCTGGCAAAATTCAACAACATGATGGTGCAGTGTAGGCTAGTAAGAATGCCTTCTATTTTAGACTGTGTTTTCCTCACTCCAAAATGACCTCCACGTGGTAATTCATGCTTCACTTGCAGCTTCTCCTTTCTGTACCCCATTTTCAATTCAATTTGATGAATTTCTGCCCATTTCTCATCTCCTTCAGTATGTGATCGTTTCCATCTCCTCATGCAGACACCATTTTTAAGGTAATAATACTCAGGGATGCATTCAGAATCCCTAATGTATATGCCCTTTTGATACAACTACTTAAAAATTTCATCTTTCTGCTGTAACTCAATTAGTTTAGCTGAACTAAACATGTGTGCATGATCACCTATTTTCTCCTGTTTTGTAACAACTATCTAATGGAACGAAGTATCTCCTCATGCCACTTCAGCTTACTTACCTTTACATTTTTTTATCTCTCCTGTTTGAACTCGTGATACTGGGACCTTGCTACCCCACATTCAGAAAAGATTCCAAGATAAGGCATTGCTTCAATTGGCTGTGTCTCCAGTGGTTTTTAACCAGAGCAGGCAGCACTTCTACCGGTGAATCAGTTGCATACTTTACAAGGAAAAGTTGTATTCCTGGAGCTGAGAGTTTGTCCAGTACTCCTATCAGAATTTCCTCACTCTTCACTGGACACTCTATCCTCGCTTAACATAACCATGTGATTTTTTTTAGTCTCACAGTGAATTCCCTTTAATAGTAACTTTTCTGGAAATAGTCCCTCAGGAATATATATCTCCTGATCTTTCAGCATCACAGACTGAGAGGATCCTGTGTCCCTTAATATTGCATCCTCTGTACCTGCTACTTCTGGCCTATCTGAATAAACTTTCCCTTTGAAGGTATATTTTATAAGCAAGATTCGGCACTTCCTCCTTGACCAATCTCCGATCAGCTTGTACACTCTGATGAAGCTTTCTCGCCTCCACTGTGCTTTCTGTTACCACTCCAACAAAACTCCCAGGCTTATCCTGTTTTCCTACATCTTTTTTTCCCTAGCGCACCAACAGAGTGATTTCCTGTGACCTAATTTATTGCAATGAAAACATCAGAGTTTTTTAAACTTCTTTGTCCTCTTTTTGGATTTCCTTTTTACCCCTGTCGTAAGTTATCCTTATGATTTTCACTGAGATCTACATATCCCTTCCCACGTGAGGATTTCTCTTTGCCCCAGTTTACTTACCTCATGGACTGAAATTTAGTCTGGAAGCCAAACTGTGTTTTAGAGACCAATTCATAATCTTCAGCCATTTCAGTTGCTAACCTTGCTATCTAAACTCTCTGCTCTCCCACAGGAGTTTGCATTACTTCAGGCAGTGAATTTTCGAATTCCTCCAAAATAGTTACGCTCTAAGTGCATCATAGGTTTGCTTGAATTTTAAAGTTCTTTTCCATCTATCAAAATTACTTTGTTTGAACCTTTCAAACTCAATATACGTTTGATCCGGGCCACTCCTTAGTTTCCTAAATGTTGTCTATAGGCTTCTGGAACAAGTTCATGTGCATTTGATTTGCATCCTCATACTCCCCGGATCCCTAAGCGTAACTTCAGCCTTCATTTCCATCCTTTTAAGCTGACCTTCCATTCTAAATGTCTATCTCTGAAACGCAAACGCGCTCTCTTTTTCTTTTTCTTCTGATAAACATTTACTTTGCTTTCTTTTTCTCTTTCCTGCATTAAATCTATTCGTCCTCTTTCTTTTCCTTCTAAATTTAGTCGCAACGCCAACTGCTTCATTTCTGCTTCTAACACAAGCTGCTTTATTTGCGATTGAAGTTTAATCTTCTGTGCAGATCACGGTGGAGTTTCCAGCAAGTTTGATTGCAGAACTACTGCTGCAATCATCTCAACTTTCCTCACATTAGGTGGCAGCTTCAACTGCAGCTTGTCTACTAATTCTTGCAGCTTGGATTTATGTGCATTTTGTAAAATCCCCAAGGTCGATTCTTCCACCTCCAAAACATCCTTGGTTCCTGCAAGAGCCATTGCTCTCTAAAGCTCTGTTTACCAAGACAAATCAACACACAAAATAAGAGACACTAACACCTGCCACTCGCTGCCTAAATCCTGCAAAGGGCCCCCAATATGTTATGGACCATGCCCGATGCCTCAAAAATGTTTAAGCAAGTAGCCCAGACCGTAACTTTTTATTTGTTAAAGGTAAGTGTGTAGTGGATATTCGCAGAGTGAATTAGCTGGTCAGACTGCAGTATTTTAAACAAACATTATTTGTTTCCCAAATTACAGAAAGAAGTGCATGAACTGAAGGGAGAATAGCTGAATAACGTATCCTATCCAACCTACAGGCTATCCGGACTTAAGGTTGCTGCATCAAAATACTTGCAACAATCGCAATGAACAAACCCATAAGCACAAAGAGTAAATCTGACACAAAATGCTTGCAGTTCATGAGGTCAGAAGTGCAGAAGGAGGGGGTGAGCATCCAATTTCAACAGTGACCTGACTCAACTAGCCCCCAAACTGAACAGAACTGCCCAGCTACAGAGCTGGACACATCCTTTGATTATGCAGGGTTTTTTTTTAAAGAATTGTAAGCGTTCTGCCTGATGCATTATCTGTTATGTATAAATGAAGGGACACTAATAAACCTTTTAAAAAATCAGACATATTGAAACCTTGGGTCATTTAGAGCATCCCTGAAAATAAAGATCAAGAACAACATAACCCTGTAAAGGGAGCAGATTTGTGATAATTTGTAACATTTGGCTTTGAAGTGAATTCAAAAAATGAGTGTTTGTGAGTTAATATAAAACAGTGCTGAAGGGCATTGGGTATTGAAGATACAAGATTGGCTTATTAGAGCAATGAGAGGAATGTCCAGTCAGATTCACACTTCCTGTGTATGGTCAGGGCAAATATGCCCACTGTAAATCTATTGGCTGGCGCCTATTCTGTGTTGGAGACATCAGTACGGTAACTACATCTAGGTTGTTTGTTTTGGGGGTGATGGTGATGGGAAGTTCAGGTGGTTATAACATTGCAAATGGACAACACATCAGAATCATCTAACCTGTGATAGGAAAATATCCTCATTGTCCCTCACCACTAACGTCACGACAGCAATTGGTGGTGGGAGATGTGACCAACAGCCAGTGATGCCAACATTCAATCCATTCCAGTTCGTATTGTGAACGGAAGGTACCACACTGAAAGGAGTCAACTGGATCAGTTTTTTCAGTGACTGTGATTGAGGCCAGTCTCCATGTATTTTAACTGTGGCACTAGATGTGGCACCCCTCTTCTAATAGTAAGGAGCTTCATGCAATGCTTTATGCCATTGTCTCAGCAGATGCATCATCTCCAACACTAACAGGGATCAGCAGCTGCAGAGACAGTGAGAGGAGAGATAAACATCTGAGAATAGTCTGGAATGTTCCATTAATGGATCAGATTTTAAGAACTCTAGATTGGAATGCTGCAACAATGGACAGGAGTTTATCCTGGTATCTTGCCTATTTTTCCTGGTCTGGGTTCACATTATCACATCGGATATATGGGTGCACTGATGATTATTCATGCGGGCTACTATCCCATGCTCGCTATTGTTGGTGTTCCTGGTAAGTCTCTTCATCTCTATCCATGTGTTAATCCATAAACCATGGTGAACCTCATTGCTATTTCTTTTATCTACATTTGGCAAAGACAGAATCCTTTGTCTTCAGTTTCAAATGCAAATTCCATTCATTGCTACAAACTTCTGAACTGCCCAACAAGCTCGTCCACACAAACATCTGAGAACAAGACTGTTCACAATCCCGAAGTACCTTTTGGACACGAATTGATTTATTTCTTGGTATTCTCTCCATCACCAAATCTACCCACTACCAGCTCCATAATATCAGCAGTCCCCACCTTGACGTCAGTGCGGATACTAAATAAACCATTATCCATGCCTTGATAAAATTCAGACTTTATGGTTCCAGTTCTCTTACAAGCGCACTTTCCGTTACAAATACGTCAATCACAACCTTGTTCTTGTCTCTAAAGTAAATTCATGACAGGGATAATGTGTCAGAGAAGTGATGTCAGCGGATATGTAATTCAGAGGCCCAGGTTACTGCACAAAATACGCTGTTTTAAATCTTACCTCAGATATGTCAGAACTTAAATTCAAATGACAGGAATTGGAAATAAACGATAATTTCACGAATATTTCAATAACAGCACCAACATTTTGACAATACGTTTATCTTTCGCACTGATATCCTTTGGTACAGAAATCTAGCATTATTACCGAACTGTCTTAAGACTGACGTCAGATCCACAACAATGTGATTGGCTCTATACTGTGTCAAAGAATGACCTCACAATAAAGAGCATTTAGTGAGGTCAATAAATGCTGCCCTTACCAGCGATGCAGACATCCCATGTCATAATATTATGGAAGTTTAAATAAAACAAAGAATGATGCAAGAGATCAGAAACAAAAAAAAGAACGAGAAGCTGCCGCAGTAACTGATCAGATTTGGCACCCGTGGGTCGAGGGCAAAATAGAATTGACATTTCGAGTTCGCTGACCTACCATCATAACTGAACACAGCTTGAAAATATGGTGATTGATGTTGGTGACAGGGATGTCTATGATGAAGGGGACAAGGAGTGATTGAATAGACAGATAAACGAGAGATAAAAGAAAATAAGCAAACAAAGGGTTTGAAGATGATCAGATGGAATGGAAATTAAAAAACGAGGTTAATCTTATTTTTTTTCTCCTGTTCCCATATTAACGAAAATCATGCCCATGTAGGGTATAAATCAAGGTTCCTGTTTAAAGTGAGTTATGTCCCTTTGTCTGTATTCCCTGAGTGTGATCATCCGCCTTTATTCATTAGTGGGATGCTGGGCCAGTATTTAATTCCCTTTCCTCATTGTCCTTGAGAAGTGTTGGTGAGCTGCCTTCCTGACCCACTGCTGTCTGTGGGCTGTGAGTAGTCAGTGCTTAGTTCAGTCCGGTTACATTTCTTTGATGTTTATAGTGAGTAACTAACTGAGCGGCTGGTTTGGCTATTTCAAAGGGCAATTCAGAGTCAAATACACATGTCAGTCCGACCAGCTGAATGTGGTAAATATAATTCCCCGAAGAACATTACAGTGTCAGGTAGGATTTTCTGATAATCGGCAATGGTTTCATAGCTTCATTCGATTTTATTGAATTCAAATGCCACCTTTTATCATGGTGGGATTCGAATCCAGGATGGGGTCAGCACCCGGGTCCCCAGATTAATAAACTGGAGATACTACTGTTAGGACATCGCCTTCCTGGCATCTCTGACCATCTCAAATGGCAATCGTGGTGTTGCTGTTTGTGTGGCTGTACTTGAAACACAGCTGTTCGCAAGGCAAAAGAACGATTTGGTAAAACATACCATCCTTCTTCATTTTGAACTAATTAGAACGTTAAAGAATCAGAACGGCCTTTGGCAAAAATGAGCTGTGTTCCTTGGTCAGAAGTCACAGAGTTCATACCAGGCAGCAAGTAATCAACACAGTAAATTGTATACTGTCCTTCTTTGCAAAACGATTCAAGAATTGGAGTGAAATACTTTCCTGCCGTGCTAGAGTGTTGTTCAGAAGGTACTTGGGGCACTGTGTACAGATTATCTCTCCTTTATAAGGAACGATCACCTTGCCACAGCGAGCCAGTGTAAAGGAGTTTCACCAGATTAATCCGTGTGGTGATGGTATCATGAGAAGACTGCGAAGGAAATAATCTATGTCACTACAAAAGAAAAAAAAAGTGATTGCATTAAACCTTGAGGGTAATGGACCAAAACTCATTATTTTCAAAACAAAACATTGATAGTGTTAAATAAAGTATGTATTTTCCCATAGGAAAATATTTTACTTAGATTTGATTACTTACAGTGTGGAAACAGGCCCTTCGGCCCAACAAGTCCACACCGACTCACAACCCACCCAGACCCATCCTCCTACATTTTCCCCTTTACCTAGCACCTTGGGCAACTTAGTAGGACCAATTCACATTACCTGCACGTTTTTGGATTGTGGGAGGAAACCGGAGCACCTGGAGGAAACCCACACTGTCACGGAAAGGATGTGCAAACTCCAAACACAGATATGCTGGAGGCGGGAACGGAACCCGCCTCGTGCGCTGTGAGGAGGCAGTGCTAACCAGTGTGCCACAGTGCCGCCCACAGGTGCCGCCTAGAAAGGGAGAAAATGATTAGAAGAATGTGGGTAAAGTGTAGGGAAATGGGGTTAGCATGGATGAAGATTTAGGTCAGCATGGACCAGTTTGGGCTGATCGGCCTGTCTCCGTTACGTTAGACTCTACGATTCTATGATATTATACGTACCTGCGTGGGACCTTATGTTGGTTAAGCGAGAGCTCCAGGCTCTGAATAAACTGTCACTGTCTCAATGAGCAGTTGGTGTGTGATCCTGCACTGAACGTTATGTTTTCACAAACCTGTCAGCAGCCACACTCTGATAGAGTTCGCCATTCCCAGCAACTTCTGACCTCCATAGAGGACACTAGCCTGCCTTCTGGGAGATGACTCCTTGAGACCTGGCACAAACTGTCCGCAGTCCCTCCTCACTGTTAGCAAACCATGGTGTCGTTAATATAATGGGTGTGCACCATTAACAATGGAGCCAGGAGGAACAACATGGGCCGGTCTGTCTGTGCAGTCTCTGCTTCATTGGTTTTGCAATGTTGGAGCATCAGTGACATCCTATACAGTCTGGACGGGCTGAATAGTTTCTTCTCTTTATGCGTTAGTGTTTCGAGGGACAGAAAGTCCTCCTTCTGTTCCCAGGGAAGAAAAGGTTCACGGACATTATTGGGCGACCCTTGGTTCCTTCGTACCAGCGTGATGTACTGACTGAGCTCATTATCTTCCTGTGTAATAGCAGAAAAGCAGGGGCATGGAAGAACACAGCAAGTCAGACAACATTGAGTTCTCCAATTTCAAATAACCTGCCTTCCAATCCCCCAACTCCATTCCCACCTCCTTCTCCTTCCTTCCATTCTAGCTACCCTTCTTTCAGATTCAGCTGGATTCAGTTCTCCCATCGTCCAACCCAGTGGTACCCCTTTACCTGTGTTCATCTATCCCCACCTCACCAACCTGTCTCTTCCTCCCTCGTCCTGCCTCTTTATCTGTAGCTCCCTTACCCCACTCCAGTCCTGAATATTTATCCCCAAGCAGTTAACTTCTCCACCTCCTGATGTTGCCTTTGCATTTCAACATTTGTAGATTTTTTTTTAATCGCTTCCAGTGTAATCGGCTGGAGAAAGCGAAAGGGACCGTGTCTGTTCTTATCCAATAGTTTTGATGGGCTGAATGGCTCTGTCAAATTTCCGTGAAAGCAGCTTAAGATGCTGCATGAGCTTCGTGTTTTTTTAACGAAGAAATGTGCAGGGTCTGGTCACACTGTTACATGAATGTTCCGGACAGTTTTACTGCATGAGCTTGAATGTTGTCCAGGTTTTGAAACTTTAGCTCCTGAGGAGGTAACACATTGTTCTGAACATTGTGTGATCTTCACTGAACATCCCCAGCTCTGAAGGTATGACGGAGGGAAAGACATTGATGAACGAGCTGCAGTTGTTTGTGCCGAGAAAGTTTCCCTGAGGCTTATCCACAGAGATATCCAGGGATTGAGAGGATTGGTCTCCACCAGTCACACTGTGTTCTGGATGATCCAACCAATGGGGAGTTTACAACTGTTTCCCATTAAGTTCAATTTTGTTCAGTCTCCTTGACACCTTGCTCAGTCAAATACCGCCGTGATGTCAGGGCCAGTCAATCTGACGCTGTGTTCATATCTATTGTTCATTTCAATAAGTCACGGTATATGTGTGGAGAGTGTTTCCTTCTCTCAGAGGGTAGTGAATGTTTGGGGCTCTCTATCCCAGACAGTTAGGGGGAGCTACATCATTGAAATGCTTGGGGCACGGCGTGGTGTTAATGAAAATTGACACATCAGGGTGTTGAGTGCTACAAAGAATTGGGCATAAAAGAGAAATTGTGCCTGAGAGCGGATCAGCTGTGCCCTTACTGAAAGGAAGGGCAGGTTTGCGGGGCTATACAGAGAGCGTCTTCTTCCAGTCTTCCTATTGTCCAGTCACTTGGTGGCCTCTTACATTTCCTGTGTTACTAACTTGAAGTAGCTGAATAGACTGCATGTTCTACTCTGGGTACAGTTTTACAGGCTGGAGTGGCTGACTGACCTCCTCCTGTTACCGTGTATTTGTGTCCAAGGCCTGAAAAGCAACATCCTGTTCTGGTGTAACTGAAATCCATATAGATTAAATCTTCTGCCCTTGGAGAAAGTAAGCACTGCAGATGCTGGAGATCAGTTAATATTCTATGATGACGTAACCAGGAAAGTTGATTCGGCCTGGCCGGTAGATGTTGAAAATTGTGGTGCTGGAATCACTCAGCAGGACATGCAGCATCCGAGAGGCAGGAAAATCGCTGATTTGGACATTTCTGATGATGGGCTGATGCCCAAAACGTCGATTTTCCTGCCTCTCCGATGCTGCCTGACCTGCTGTGCTTTGACAGCACGACATGTTTCGACATGTACCGGCCAGACCTCGTCAACTTTCCTGGGCACGTCATCATAGAACTTTAACAAATTCGTCAGGTACAAACTTCCACACATAAATTCATGCTGACTATTCCGAATCAAATTCAATTTTCCAAATGCATGTCCAACGTATCCCTGATAATCTTCTCAAGTAACGTAGAGATGTTAAAATTCCTGGTCTATAGTTTCTAGATATTTGCTTTTCCAGTCCTTCTTGAATAAGATACAACATTTGTTATCCTCAAGTCTTCAGGGATCTCAGCTGTGGTGAATGATGATCAGATTTATCAGCCAGGGCCTATCATTTTTTTCTCTAGCCCCTTGAAGTTTTCTTATATCTATCTGTTAAGGACAATGTGATTTATCCATCTTCAAACATTCCAGTACATTCAAAACCTCGCCTACTGTGCTATGGACTTTCCTTAAGATACCACCACTAACTTCCCCAAATTCCCAAGTATACATGTTTTTCTCCACGGTAAACACAGATATCGCCCATCTCTTATGGTTCCACACTTACATGTCCACTTTGGTCTTTGATGGTCCTATTCTTTCAGCAGTTAATGTTTTTTTTTCCTTTAATATTCAAAATGAACCTCTTTGGATTCACCCTGATCTTCTCGGTCAAGGCCCTTTATCGCCCTACTGATTTCCTTCTTCACTAAACTCCAGTATCCCCTGTGTACCTCCAATGATTCCCCTGATCCCGCCTGCCTGGACTTGAGCCACATGTCCACATTTTTTCTGGTCAAAGCCTCAATATCTCCTGTCATTCAAGTTTCCCCATTCCTGTCAACTTTCTTTTCACCCTCACAGGAACATATAGACCTTGAATTCTAGCTGTCTCACTTTGAAAGGCTTCCACTTGCCAGAGGTCCCTTCGCCTGCAAACAAACGAATCCAATCAACCCCGCAAGCTCCTGTACAATTCCGGCAAAATTCACCTTGCCCCAATGTAGAATTTGAATCTGAGGACCATTTTTTTTTCCTTCTACGTAACTATTTTAAAAATTAATAGAACTATGGTCACAGGTCTCAAACTGCGAATCCACCATCACCTCACTCACCTGTCCTGCACTATTTCCTAAGAATCGGTCAAATTTTTCCTTCTCGCTCTCTGTAATCACTCTGTAGGACCTCATTCCTATATCTACCTCTGTCATTTGTGCCAACGTGCACAATGACTTCTGGCTGGTCAGCCTCCCCTTGAGAACGTTCTGCAGCCACTCGGAGACATCCTGTCCTCTGACACCTGAGAGGTAACACACCATCCTGGATTCCCATTTGAGGCCACAGAATCTACAATCTGTCCCCCTAATAATCGACTCTCCTACCTCTAAGACCCTGTTTAACTTTACCCTTTCCCGCTGTGCCCCAGAGCCAGTTGTACTGCAACCAACCTGGCTGCTGCTGCTTTCCCTTGAACGTTCATTTCCCGACACCCACCCACTCCCCCAAACCCAAAATCAGTATTTAGAATGGTATATTTGTTTTCAAGTGGAATAGCCACAGGCGATTCCTGCACACTCTGCCTACTCCGTTTGCCATTCGTAGTGGTCGCCCAGCTACTCTCTGCCTGGAACACGACAGGAAGCAAGGAACGCTTGTTGGAATAAATAGCGTTTATTTAAAGGCAACAGGGCTGACAAGGAAGGCAGATGAACTCAGGACATGGATCTTTACATGGTATTGTGATATGACAGTCATTGCAGAAACAGGCTAAGGGAGGGATTTGGTGTGACCACCTCACTAAAGGTCTTATCTACGAAGTTCTCAGTATCTCGGATGACCCCGAGAGCAGCCAGCTACAGCGCCCAAACACTTCCCACACACGTGTATTCATCAGGAACAGTGGAAGTCTCCCTGAGGACCCACATCCCGCAGGTAGAACATGTGACTGCCCTAACTGCCATCTCGACTGCTGTCAGACAAGCATTAAAGTGACTTTATCTGAGCTTATCTGCACATTTTGCTGAGCTGCTGCTTCCTGAAGCTTCTCAAACCAAAGCATTACTACCTACTCTGCTAATTACAGCACGTCAATCGACCACTCCACATTTAGTTATGGTTAGGGAAGGAGGGAAACACTTATTTTTATATCAAAAATATACTTTATTCATAAAATATTTTGTTGATCTATACAATTGATGATGCAATTCATATGTGCACATTGCATTTCTTTACACACAAAGATCGGAATTAATCCTTCGCATATAGAAGTCTGTAGGTTTACCATCCATATATTTAACTGAGTTGCCAGCGGAGCCCACTTAATGAATGGGTCACCTGTTTTTTTTGATGGACAGACATGGCATGGTGGTCTTTCCACACCGCGTCTTGGCAGCAGCTGCCCAAAGATTCAGCGCATCCCTCAATACGTAGTCCTGGACCTCAAAATGTGCCATTCTGCAACACCCATTCGGGGGCAACTCCTTCAGCTGGAACATCAACAGGTTTCAGACAGACAAAAGAGCGTCTTTGACCAAGTTGATGATCCTCCACTCACAGTTGATGATCGTCTTAGTGTGCATCCCAGGAAACAGACCACAGAGGATGGAGTCCTGCATCACGGCGCTGCTCAGAACCAACCTCAACAAATACCATTGCATTCCTCTCCAGATTTCCTTTGGATATGCACATTCCAGAAGGAGGTGTCTGACAGTCTTGTCCCCTCCACACCCACTTCGAGGGCAGCGTGTGGTGCGGCTGAGAGACTGGGCGTGCATAAAGGATCTCACAGGCAGAGACCTTCTCAACACCAGACAAGCCATGTCTTGGTATTTGTTGGAAAGTTCTGGCGATGAGGCATTCTGCCAAATGGCTTTGACAGTCTGCTCAGGGAACCGCTCAACAGGGTCCACCCTCTCCTTTTCCCGACAGGTCTCAAGGACACTATGTGCTGACCATTTCCTGATGGACTTGTGGTCAAAGGTGTTATTCTTCAGAAATTTCTCCACCAAGGACAGGTGATACAGAACGGTCCAACAACTTGCTGCGAGACCAGGCCCCTCCTTTGCAACACCGGGGGCAGGTAGAATCTCAGTACGTAGTGACATTTCTTTTTTGTGTATCGGGGAGCAACGCACAGCCGCACACAAAGGTTGCCATCAGTGTGAGGGTGGCATTGGGAGTGTTTTCTCCCCCGTTTCCCGGATCTTTGTACGTCGAGTCCATCTTTGATATCCATATAAATTGGAAGATGTCCCAGGAGACTGCGACGGCACAGGTTCGGTGAATAGGCCAGACCTGTGCCACATATAACAGCAATGATAGTGCCTCACACCAGACGACCAAGTTTCTCCCGTGATGGAGAGCGACCGCTGCTTCCATCTGCCCAGTTTCTTACTCAGTTTCCTGATGCGCTCCTCCCAAGATTGGCACACGCCCCAGCCAAGCCGAAACAAATACCCAGCACCTTCAGTTGGTCAGTCCTGACGGTGATGGGGATGGAGAATTGGTCAGCCCAGTTCCTGAAGAGCATGGTCTCACCCTTGCCTCGGTTTACCTTGGCCCCCAAGGTCTGTTTGAACTGGTCACATATGCACATGAGTTTGTGCACGGACAGTGGATCCCATCAGAAAACAGCGACATCATTCATGTAGAGGGAGGCCTTAACCTGGAGGCCCCTGCTGACACGAATAATCACCGCTCTCAGGCTCGCATCCTTCCTGATGGACTCCGCAAACGGCTCTATGCAGCACACAAACAAGGCAGGAGAGACAGGGGAGCCCTGCCTGACTCCAGATCTTACTGGGAAGCTAACTGATTCCCACCCATTGATTGAGACTGCACTGACAATGTTGGTGTAGTGCAGTCTGATCCAATTGTAGATTCCTTCACCAAAGCCCATTTTGGATAGAATATCTCTCATACACGTATGAAATATCCTATCAAAGGCTTTCTCCTGGTCCAGTCTGAAGAGGCAGGTGTTAAACGTCCTGTCCCGCACATAGCTGATCGTCTCCCTGAGGATTGCGAGACTCTCAGCGATTATCCTGCCCGGTACAGCACAGGTTTGGTCAGGATGAATCACCGACCCCAGAGCAGACCTGACCCGGTTGGCGACGAACTTTGACAAGATTTTGTAATCCGCATTCAATAGTGAGATCTGTCTCCAATTTCTGATTTCCTCCCTCCCCCCTTCCGCTTGTAGATGAGGGTGATGATGCCTTTCCTCATGGATTCACTTATAATACCTGCCAGAAACATACTGACATACACCTTCAGCAGTTCCTTGCCAATCAAGTCCCATAGAGCAGAATAGAGCACAACCAGTAAGCCGTCACTTCCGGGAGTTTTATTCTTTTCAAAGGACTCGAGTTCCTTGGTTAGCTCATCCAGAGATAACGGCTGGTTCAGCCTCTCCCGTGTTCTGTCGTCAAAGACCTCCGTGATAGAGGACAGGAACGACTGGGAGGCAGCGCTGTCGGATGGCCTCGAGTCATATGGACTGGCATAGAAGGATTTGCTGATCCTTATGGAGTTAGTGATCTTCTTCCTACTTTGTGCACCTTCTGGAAGAAGAAAATTGAGCACGATTCCATGGAGCGAACCCTTGACTGGAAGATTTTCTTAGAGGCCTCCGTTGTAAAGAGCGATTCTTGCTGGCCCTTCATCTCCAGATCGTTCATGACATTGACCCTCATCGTCTGCAGCAGGAGCAAGTTTTGCATGCTTTCCTGGAGTTGGGACAGTCTTGCCCGCCTCTCTATCGCATCCTGAACATCTTTGAGAATCAAGAACCTCTTGATGTTCCCTTTTACTGTTTCCCACCAGTCTTCTGGAGACTCAAAGAGGAGTTTCATGTTTCTCCAACCTGTGTAGTCCCTCTTCAGCTCCTCAATGTTTCCTGGGGCCAACAGATTTGTGTTCAGCTTCTACGTTCCCTTACCAGACTGCTTCTCGTCCTGTAGGTGACAGTCGGCCAGCAGGAGGCAGTGGTCAGAGAAGAACACCGGCTTGACGTCGCTGAATCTGATGAAGAATGTTCGGGACTCAAACAAGTAATCTATCCTTGAGCACATAGACCCGTCTGCCCGTGAAAAAGTATAACTATACTGTGCTCAGTCTGCAGGGGTGCTGAAGACGTCATGCAGCTTGGCATCTTTTACCATTACCATCAGGGGTCTGGAAGTGGCGTCCAGTTTACTGCCACACCCTCCCCCTTACCCCACCACACCCACACCCACCCCCCGCCGCCGGATTGTCCATCTGCATCAATGATACCGTTCAAATCTCCTGTCAGAATGACCGACCTGGACGTAGCCAGCAAAGTTGAAGCTGTTGCAGGACGGCCAATCGTTCACTCTTACCCACTGAGGCATACACATTGATCAGTCTCTAGGTAGCATTCCTGTACATGACATCGGTGACGAGGAGGCGCCTGCCTAACGCCTCATTAACCACGGAGATGGTGAAATTGCCTCCTCGTAACAGGATACCCAGGCCGGAGGCGCGGTTATTGTTGCTCCCCAACCAAACCGACGGCCCATGGCCCCACAAGCTCTACCATTTCCTATAGCTAGTGAGGTGCGGTATCACACGCTCCTGCAGAAACAGGACATCGGCTTTAACATTGGCTAAGAAGGCCAACGTAGAAACACATTGCATAGCAGATTTAATGCGATGCACATTAATGCTGGCAATTTTATACGCATTTTAACAGTTTATGAGGTTACCAGTGTCCATTTGCTGTTGGTTGTGCCTCTCTGGGGTAGCTGTCTGCATCCCTGTGGTGCAAGCGAACTGCTGGACACTTGCAGGGCTGAGGTAGCTGTCTGACTCCACGCTGAGGACATTTTCCCGCTCTGGTGTCATCAGGCTGGGCCGAGGGTCCGCACAATCCAGGTCTCTGTCTGACCGCAGGGCTGTCAGAGGATCGCTGAAACCAGTTATCTGGGGCTGTGGGGCGGTGTGTATACCTCCTGGTCCTCACTGGGTGGGGGTTGGTCTTTACCAGTCCCCAAAGAGGGTTCGTCTTTTCCTGTTTGGAGGGGGTGCTGCCCTCCTTTCTACCCACGGCGCTTTGTTTCTTCTGGTGGTGACGACTCTCCTTTCACCCGTCCTCAACATCCGAGGAGCTGCCCATTTCCTCCTCTTGCAGGTGTCGTTTCCCCTTTGCTGGGTGTTTTTGGGGACCTGTAGAGTTTTCCACTTCCTTTTTTTTACAGGAATCCACTCCTCGCCCCTCTTGGTTCCCTCCTCTTCCATTACCTCTGCCTCACCTGTAGGAGTTTGGATTGGCTGCTGCACATCTCCGCTGACTGCGGCCTACTATGCTCCAGCCTGTCTTTCCTTCTGGGTTCCACCACACACCGTTCCCTTGCTGGATTGTGGTGCCTTGCTGATCTTTTGCCGTCCACCTCTGGCCATCTGAGAGTACGTGGCGGCCGCTCATCTTGGGCAGGCCTTGTACATATGTTCTGCCTCTCAGCACAATTACAGTTCTTATCCTCTTTGCATTCCTTGGTTGGGTGACCCTCCTGCTTGCAGTTTCAACAGAGTCACCTTACAGTCTGCCGCCATGTTTCCTGATCTTCTGCAGTTTTGGCACACTTTCGGTTGCCCTGTGACCGTCATGTAACTCGGCTCCCTCTGATTGCAAATCTGGAGTGTGTGTGGAGGATGTTCCCGCTGGCATCGACCCTCAGGGTTACCCTGACCTGTCGCTTGCTGGTCAAGATCCCGAAATGGTCAACCACATTAGTGCTTTCTCCCTCGATCTGGATACATCTTCTCAGGAAGGTCAGGACATCAGCTGCTGGGACGTGGGGGTTGTACATTTGAATTATAACAACCTTACTCCTCTGTGCAGGAAGCACATACAACGCGACCACCCACCAGATGGAGAAGAGATCCCCCCCTTCCTTCTCTTTAAACACCTTCTGGAGCTGCTCGCAATGCTTCATGCTCCCGAAGGTCACATCGAAATCGCCTGCCTAAGGGAAATCCTGCAGGCAGTACACGTTTGCTGCGTCAAACCCGCAGCACTCGGGCATAATTTTTTTGAGGGACACAGTCCGATCGACCGGTGTACATTCCTCCATCTTCTTTACAGTAGCCCTGACTGTGCTGTGAATGCCCTGGCCTGTGCTTTGAGCGGTTGCTGAGGCCATAGCTCCTAGGTTGTCAGGTCCCTGATATGGTGTTAGGCTGAAACCAGCATGAGGATCCACCAAGGAGCAGATCAGAACCAACAAACTGCCCTCCAATCACAATCCAGCGATGATCTCAACTAGCTCTGATGATTCGCAACTCGACACCCATTCTAATAAGAACCGACACTTGATCCTAGACTCATCTTGGGAAGATCCACCTTATTGATCATGTCATCTCCCCTGCTAGGGAAGGAGGGAAACCAGTGATGGAATATTTAGCCTGTAGCATTCCTTGACACCAGGTTCATGCGTGCCCATGGAAGATGTGTTGCTGAGGTCTTCCCTCTGGTAGTGTTGACTGCGCTGATGCAAATCTTCACCCTGACAGCCAATCGGCATTGTCGCATTCCTTTGGTCTTTGCTGTCGTTCTAATAAGAACAGATGTCACCCTTGTTTAAAAATCTGTCCATCTCAGCCTTGAAGATATTTAGTGATCCAGCCAAAACAGCCTTCACAATTTTGCACAATGGTTTCCCTCCCATTGATGTGAGACTTGGTGATCTTTAGACCCCATTGATTTTTTCTAGCACTCTGCATGGAAGTTGAACTTTCATGAGATTTTGTCCTGTTCAATCACACCTCCTCTGTGGCCAGATGCAAAACAAAAAAAAACCCACAAAATTTAAGAGCCTGTAATCTCCTCCCTCATCTTCCACATTAGTCTAATTTGCAGTTCATCCGGATCTAGGGATTAGCCCACTTTTAGTCCTGCATCATCTTCCAATTTTTCCTCAGCATCTGTGTCAACCTGCTCAAAGACACACTGTCAGAAACTGACAGTGAATCCAGGAACTGCTTCTCCAAAGCAAAGACCGATATGTCGTACGTGCTTAACATATTCTCTGGTTCTGTGCACACGCTGCTTCCTCGGTCCCTAATACACCCCATTCTTTGTCTTGTTACCCTCTTACCCTTAATACATCGATTAAATGTCGTTGAATTCTTGAAAATATTGCCAGCTAATGTTTTTATCATTCCCATTTTTGCTCTTCTACTTACTTTCTTGAGTTTATCCCTATATGTTCGTTACTCTTCTGGGATCTCCATTGACCTGCCCACTTTAGAACTGTTTTAAGCATATCTATAATTTTTAATTTCATTCTGAATATTTGTAGACATTCAAGGTTCTCCTGTCTTGTTTTCATAAATTTCATCTTCAGTGTAACATGTTGCGGTAACACTGGCATCGATTCCATTGTGAGAATTTGACCCCCATCCCCCCGCACCCCCCACGCTCTTCTGCTACAGTTTCACCCAGAAGTAACTGTACTATGGCCAGATCATGACTTATTTTTAATACAATCTGCCTCAGCAGTCCAAAAATCTTTTCTTTTTCGGAGCTATTTCTTTTGGTCTTTTCCTTTACAAGCTAAAAATGCATGAGTAACAGTCACTGATGCTACAATGCTTTCCCAATCCTGCCTGCAATAACTAACTGGCTTCGTTCTCCACAGTTATGCCCAGCACTATACCGCCCATTGTTGTACCTGCTCCATGTTGATATAAGAAGCTGTCTGGATTAAATTTCAAGACATCTTCCCCACCTTAAAAAGTTATCACTGCCCTAATGAATATGTGGAATTGAAATACCTGAATATAATGATCCTTCTATTGTAGTTACACACCTCAGAAAATTGGTTTTATATTGCTTCTGTACTCTCTTTTATGTGGGGTTCTATAATAATCCCCAGCAGTGTATCTGTAATGGTTTTGATTATGAGCTCTACACGCAAAGCGTCATTAGAAGATCCTTCCAGTGTATCGTCCCTTCTTCCTGCAGTCATTGACTCCATAATTAACAATGCAATCCCACCTCCTCTTTTTCCCCTCTCCTGCCGTGCCTCTCGTTCTTGTAACACTGAATATTGAGTTGTCAGCCCTGACCTCCTTCAGATACGTCTCTGTGATGGCAAAAATGTAACACCTTCACATGTCACCTTGTTTCATTATCACATCTGTCTATCTGATAATATTCCCAGTATTAATCCAAAGAACATCCAGCCTGGAATATTACACGTGGAATACTCTGTAACTCGGAGTTCATCAGTCGTTTACTGTTTGTTATCAAGCTGCATAATCCATGAAACAAAACTGTAACTCTAGAACTGTTGAATTGTAATTTATTTTTTAATTAATGTATTCATCAAATGCAACATTCTAGAACTGAACAGTCAGCTGCACATACAATGAAAACCTGGTGATTAATTCCCTGCTTAGTGTGCGAGGAGTCAGCCCTCAATAATGGAAAAATGAGGACTGCAGTTGCCGAAGATCAGAGTCGAAAAGTGTGGCGCTGGTCAAGCACAGCAAGTCAGGAAACATCACGAGGAGTTGGAGAGTGAAATCCATGGACAGAAGTCCTTTATCAGGAAGTCATTCGTGCCTTCACATTTTTTCCATTCCGTGATTCACAGGATATTGTGAACTGTATTTGCTCGGGAGGGCAGCCCTGAAATGGAAATCATTCAAACAGTCAATTGGTTGGGCAGGGATTAGACAATATGAGGTGAAGTGCAGATTGGTTGAAGTGCAAATATAAGGATAGATAAAACCCCTGGGCCAGACAGGAAACATCCGGGGTTATCACTGGAATTGGCGCCTTCTGCGATGGTCTTTGCATCCTCACTCTCCACTGAAGTATTGCCAGATGATTTTGGGGGGTGGGGGTGGGGGGGGGGGGGGGCGACAAATGTTAATCCCTTGTTCAGGAAAGGGAATAGCAATAATCCTGGGAATTACAGCTTTGGACAAAGTATTAGAGAGGATTCTGAGAGACAGAATTTATGATTATTTGGCAAATGATAGTTTGATGAGAGATAGCATGGTTTTATGAGGGAAGATATGGTGTATTAGCGTTCATTAGCAGAGGGATTGAATTCAAGAGTCGTGAAGTGATGTTGCAGCTTTAGAGGACCTTGGTTAGGCCACATTTGGATTACTCTGTACAGTTCGAGTCACCTCACTTTAGGAAAGATGTGGAAACTTTGGAGAGGGTGCAGAGAAGATTTACCAGGATGTTGCCTGGAATGGAGAAGAGGTCGTACGAGGATAGGTTGAGAGTGCTGCACTTTTCTCATTGGAATGGCGAAGGATGAGGGGTGTCTTGATAGAGGTTTATAAGATGATCAGAGGAATTGAGTAGACAGTCAGAACCTTTTTCCCCGGGTACAACAGAGTGTTACAAGGGGACATAAATTTAAGATGAATGGTGGAAGGTATGGGGGGATGTCAGGGGTAGCTTCTTTATCCAGAGAATGGTGGGGGCATGGAATGCGCTACCTGTAGGAGTGGCAGCGTCAGAAACATTGGTGACCTTTAAGCAGCAATTGGATAGGTACATAGATGGGCGCTTAAGCGAGGACAAATATTCAGCACAACATCGTGGGATGAAGGGCCTGTTCTGTGCTGTACTGTTCTATGTTCGATCTTCTATCTTGGATCACACATCTTATTGAATTCTTTCAGGATGGAACAAAATACATTGGTGAATTTAGAACAGTGGATGTGATGTTCATGGATTTTAGCAACGTGTTTGACAAGGTTTCCCTTGGTAGGCTCATTCAGAAAGTAAGGAGGTATATGATACACGGAAATCTGTCTGTGCGGACATTGAATTATCTGGCCAATAGAAGACCGAGGATGGTAGTACATGGAAAGTTATCAACCTGGAGCTTGGTGATCAATGGTGTTTTGCAGGGATCGGTTCTGGGCCATCTGCTGTTGTGATTTTTATAAATGACTTGGATGGTAAAGTTTAAGGATGCTTTAGTAAGTTTTATGACGTAACAAAGATTGTTGGATTTGTGGATAGTGTGGAGGGCTGTTGTAGGTTGTAATGGGACATTGATGGTATGCAGAGCTGGGCTGATAAATGGCAGGTGGAGCTCAACCTGAATAAGTGTGGAGTGATTCATTTTGGAAGGTGGAATTTGAATGCAGAACACAGGAATAAAGGGAGGATTCTTGGCAGTGTGGAGGACCATAGGGATCTTGTGGTCCATGTCATAGCATCCTAAAGTTGCCACCCAAGTTGATAAGATTGTTAAGACGTATGGTGTTCTGATTAGCCGGGGGATTTAGTTTAACAAATACGAGGTTGTACTGCAACTCAAAAAACTCTACTGAGACTAGTTGTAGAATATTGTGTTCACTTCTAGTTGCTTCATTACTGGAAAGACAATGCTTTGGAGAGGGTGCTGAGGAAATTGACCAAGATGCTGACTTAACAGGAGGTCATGTCTGACAAAGATTTTTGAGTGAGCCACAGCTTTTCTCATTGGAGCAAAGAAGAATGGGAGGTGACATGATAGATGTGTGCAAGATGATGCGAGCCATAGATAGAGTGGATATGCAGAGAATTATCTGGAGGGGGCATAATCTTAAAATGAATGGAGGAAGGTTTAGGTGAGATGTCAGAAGTAGGTTATTTACACAGAGAATGGTTGGTGCGTGGAATACACTGTCAGCAGCAGTAGTAGAGCCAGCTGCATTAGGGATATTTAAGCGACGATTGGACCGGCACATGAATGATAGTACAATGAAGGGTATGCAAGTTAGTCTGATCTTCAAAAAGGGTAAAAGGTTGGCAGGACGTCAAGAGCCGAAGGGCCTGTACTGTGCTGCACTGTTCCATGTTTCCTGTTTCACCCATCTTGTGGATTCTCATCAATTGTTTTACGTGTGAGGGAGTGATGTATATGAAATCAGGAAGCTGGGTGGGGCATTAATCCAAAACATCCAGTTATGGAGCGTACTGTCACCTGAGTGCCAGTACAATATCTGTGTGTGATGACGTACACCAGACAGAATCCGCCAAGTTCAGTTATGAATGTGATTCTTGACTTGCTATTTGCTAGTGTTTTCTTCGGATACAATCTGTTGGGTGACCCATGTATTAATCAGATGTTTATTATGTTTCGTATATTGGTCAAAAATAAGATGTGAGCTATGATTATTCAACTGAACTATAATCCCTGAAAACAATTAAGTTGATTCTATGTTTATGGAACTAAAATATGTACTCCTGTCATGATTTTCTAACACAGAAATAAAAAACGTACATTTTATTTTATATCGAAAAAGACAACATGGTATCTAACTATATTGGTGACCAGAATTACATATTCAATGTCAGGATTCAAAACAATGCAATTTCACACCAATTGTTAGAAAGTGGTTGGCTTCTGAATGATTACATATTCAGCATAAGCAAACGATTGAACAAAATAATACAATTAGCTTTTTTATACATTTACGTATAATCAATCAGATTAATTTCTCACTGAAATATACAAGCTTCAGCTATTTGCCAGCAGTTTAGAAATGGTATTAATTCGGCATGCACTGTGAAAATTAAACTAAATAAATGATCCGTGTTATCAAATTTTAGCGAACAATAAGTTGAAAACTTCCAATTTTTAGTAAGAATGAAATTTGATAATATATGTGGACAGTGTAAAAAACGATGAACGTATTATCATGTGAGTGAAAAGTCAGACATTTTCAAAGAGATTTGTGCAAAAGTGATGGCATATTTGGTTTAGCAATTGGAATAAAACATTTAAAGTATTCATGTTCTGAGTCATAATTGATTTTATAATGAAGCTGACCTTGCAATATTTGCATTTGAATGCTTATGTTGAACCAAATAATCAAATATTGGCGAACATGTACAATGGGAAATAATCTGATACTGACTTTTATTCGCATCTGACACATGACAGAGTGCAAAAGTTTAAAGTACAGGAGGGGACCATTTGTCACTCTGTGTGCATCAGCTTCAGAAATGTCTCCCAAGTCCCTCCCATTTGCCACCGATATCTCTGTAGCCATTTAAATTCATAATTTCCAAATATATACAGTTCTCCATCGCATATTTATCGACTACTTTCCCAGGCGGTGCATTCCAAATCCAAACAACTCTCTCAATAAATACGTTTTTTTTCCCCTTATTTCACTCCTAGCTCCATTGCTGACAATTTTGAAATTAGAACTCATTGATGCTGTAATGCCAGCTATTGGAAACAGAGTATTCTTGTTTTACTCAGCAACTTTCTCTTTTCTTAATTTTGAGCACTGCAAAAAGTTCACATTTTTATCTGTTCTGCTCCAGTGCGAATAAGCCCAATGCCTTGCAAGAACTGTAACAAATACTACATCGGAAAAAAAGCTGGAAACTAGTCACTCAGATACTCAAACATCAACTCGCCACAAAAAAGACATGGTAAAAACAATGACTACAGATGCTGGAAACCAGATTCTGGATTCGTGGTGCTGGAAGAGCACAGCAGTTCAGGCAGCATCCGAGGAACAGTAAAATCAACGTTTAGGGCAAAAGCCCTTCATCAGGAATACAGGCAGAGAGCCTGAAGAGTGGATAGATAAGTGAGAGGAGGGTGGGGGAGGGGATGAAGTTGATAGGACGAGGGGGGAGGGGGTGGAGTGGATATATGGAAAAGAAATAGGCAGGTAGGACATGTCATGGGGACAGTGCTGAGCTGGAAGTTTGGAACTGTGGTGAGGTAGGGGAAAGGGAAATGAGGAGAAAGTTGAGGTCTGCATTGATGCCCTGGGGTTGAAGTGTTCCGAGGCGGAAGATGAGGTGTTCTTCCTCCAGGCGTCTGGTGGTGAGGGAACATTTCATTTCAACATTTCAACTCTCCCTCCCACTCTGCCAAGGACATGGAGGTCCCGGGCTCCTTCGCCGTCGCTCCCTCATGAAGCTACATGAGATGATGCTGGTTTGTACTATAGCCACTAATTGAGTACAGTTAAAGGAACAAACCAGCAATTGTCATTCCTTATTGCTTCAGAATATATCAGAGTGTTCATGGCTGCTACCGCATAGAATCATGCAACAAAAAACAGGTCTATCACGTCTGCGCCAGAAAGTGCAAATCTACATTCTTTTTAAACGTCTGTGAGGTTACCCGCGTCAACCACCCTCCTCGGCAATGCATTCCAGGCACATATCAACATCTCAGTTCGAAACAGACTCCACAAATCCTCTCTCAAGCCCCTGCCTTTCAGTTTAACAGTGTGTCCCTTTGTTTTTGATTCTTCAAGTAAGGCAAACAGCTGGTGACTGTTCATCCTCTCCATTCCCCTTATGCTTTTGTACACCTGTACCAGTTCTCTCCTCAACCTTCCCTGCTGCAAAGAAAACACAAGCAAATTTCGCCTTCCCCACTCATAGTTTGAGTACTCACTTGTCTTATTACGTGCATCATCCCACATTTATCAGTGTTAAATTTCATCAGCCATTTTATCTATCTATCTGAATAATCTGTTTAATCTTCCTGTAGCCTAACACTTTCCTCCTCACTATGAACGACACTCTTCATCCTTCTGTTATCCACATGTTTTATAATTACACTGCCCCCTATCTTCCATATTCTCACCATCGTCATTTATGAATATCATACAGAAACCATGATTTCCGTCTTGTTCTCCAGATGTTATTTATAGGAAAATTTGAGAATTCCTGTCCCTTGCTTTTCCTATTTTGGTGAATGTATGAGTGATGTAGTTCAGATCTTTTAAGAGAGTGCCACATATAGCATTTTCGACACAGAGTTGAATTCACATTTTACACTCTGCCCTTCCACAACGTTTTTCATTAAAGCGTTAACTAAGTTAGGATGAAGTAGGGTTTGGCATCTTGCGCTGGAAGATTAGCATTTTGCCTGGCACTGTGATTTGTAACATTCCCTGCAATTGCCAGAGGTGAAAAAATTTTTCATCTGCGGGATGGACATGGACTCATTCATTGTTTGTTTAAATCAGTTAGTGTGATGCGGATAAATATTCAATTAAATGCTACGTTATGGACAAACTGAAAGAGAGAAAATCATATTCTCATGTCTACCTTGAATTGGAAGCAAATACATACCGCAAAAATATTCATATTCAAAATGTTGAAGCACCACACTAGAGGAGACAAAAAAACATGTCTGCACTTGGTGGAGATACCAAAATATCGATTACATGTATAATGTAAACAAGAATCAAATGATAGAAAACAAAGTACAAGAAATATTTTCTTAATTTACAATGGAAACTAGATCTCGATTTTCCTGAACAGTGATGTTTTCGCATCCAATCTCACTTCCCCCAAAACAAGCTTTTCCCTGTTACTAAAACTTCATCTGCCATTCGTCCTTCTTCTTCCCAATCTTTCCTTACAAGCCTACATCCCTTGCACTATTTCTTCTGCTGATACATTCTCTTCATTGACGCCCTTCACAAACTTCTGCCGCTCCCACTGTAAGTTACACCAGTTACTCCAACTTCTTCTGACCATCCCTTTCCCTTTTTGCCTTCCAACTGGGATAATGGAGCTGCTGGTGTCTGTGCTGCTATTGGTCATCAGTTAATAATGGGATTGAGATGATCAATGTCCAATAGGAACAAACAATAGTGTGTGTCTGTCACTGTCTCATGCACCGTAAATAGGGTGGTTTTGTTCCCCGTAGTACAGAGTGGAGTTCCACAGGGCTTAAACAAATAGCCTCATCACAAATAGGACAAACCTATCCTCAGAATCAGAAGTCCATGTCTCAGTTTTCCTTTAAACATTGTGAGGAGAGTGAACACATTGTTCAAACAAGCCGTGTTCAATCCTTATGCTCTTTATTATTTTAACTGATTTTCCAATGTCATTTGTATGAGACCAGAGTAACTTCCCTTTCATCAACGTAGTATTTGGCTCATGTGGCATCAGGGACCCTGAGTAAACTGTGGTCAATGTGAACCGAAGGAAGTTCTGTGCTGGTAATTTCCTCACTGTACAATGACTCCTTCCCCAGAGCTATTGGGAATAACAAATAAACTCTGTCCTTGCTGGTGCCTTCCAAAACCATGGATAAATTTGTCCTGTTAACAACATCAAGACATATTATATTTTTACAGTTTGGTCAAAACTGTCAGAAAGATTAGAGCTTGCAGGTTGAGTACCACCCCGAAGAAATCAGTACGTTACTATAAGATTATGATCCCGATTATTTTCAATTAGTTTTTTCAGAGGACTGATCGTGCAATGTCAGTACCACTGAGAGCAACATATTCTCTGTCCAACAACATCGTATCAAATTGGGTCAAGGCTGCAGAACTCAACATTGGGGAAGTGAAGAGTAGGGAACTTGGCTACTTCGCAGAACATCTATGTTGAACATCTGCAAAAGACCCTGAGCTTCCAGTTGCCTGCCCGTTAATATCCTATCCTGTTTACTGGCCATTATCTCTGTGTCAGGCTTGCTGCAATGTCCCAGGAAAGCTCCACGCAAGCTGGAAGAACAACACATCATTTTCCGCGTATGGTCCCTGCAGCCCTTCAGACTGAAAATCTAGTTCAATAATTTTAAGGCCTTAACTCCCCAATATCCTTGTCCCCTACCCATACAACAGGTCTAGTTCTCACATCACCTTCCATTATTCACTCTCTAATGTTAGCTACTAATCGTTTCCATTAACACCTATCCAGCCTCTTCTGCATATCAACAACATTTTCCTAGCTGCCATCAGTTCTGAGGAAGTGTCACTGAACCCGAAACGTTAACTCTGAATGCTCTGTACCGAAGCTGCCAGACCTGCTGAGCTTTTACAGCAACTTCTACTTTTGTTTCAACATTTTCAGGGCACGTTCTCACAATGCAATACGTCAACGATATTTAGAGCCCTGTCAAACGTAGGAACTTTGTAATTTCTCATTTAATGTCCATAACAAATTACTCGAGATTAAACTGAGATAACGGTTTTGCTGTTATCATTCAGATCAGACCATTTGTCACAGTTCAGAAAGAAAAAGAAATCGAAACAACTGGGGCGAAACTTCGCAGGTCTGATAATATCTGAACAGAGATGCACAGACTTAACCTTTGATTCCAATATGACTTTTCAGAACAGTGTCTCATCGTAGTCGATATGTTAACTCTGTTTCTTTCTTCAGATACTTCCTCATCTGTTGCATTTCTCCACCATTTTCAGTTTTTATTTCATATTTCCATATCATTATATTTCGTGTTTCGTGATAGGTCTACATGTTGAACTTGGTTATATTTGGACAATTTGGTCCTTTCCTATTCCTATTATACTTGGTGAGTCGGTGACACTTGTATTACAGCTGAAGTCTGTTTCTTTTTGAAGTTTAAAATGAAAAAAAATTCTTTTTAAGAATATCCTGCAAATCTCAGGAAAGAGACTTTGTTTGAAACAACACTTAAGAGGCAGCTGAACTTCATGAACTAATAGGAATAGATTATTGATGATGGAACACTCTGTGTCCTTCATTGAACAAGCTTATCTCCCCACTCTCCAAAACCTTTCAATATAAATCACCTAAATGTTACACCAAAGGTGATAGAAACTCAGTCCATCGTGTCTTCCAGCTAAGAATGAGCTGTATGTCTACTGCTGTTCTCCTGTAGTGTCCCCATTGCCCTTCACGTTTTGCTATCAGTGTCTGTTTTTAATACAAGTATCCTGTCCAGATGTAAGCAATAATATCAATCTCAATAAAAAAAATTGAAATTGGAGGGAAAGAGAAGCAGGTCTGGTGTATTTGTGAAGCGAAATTGAAATTAATGTTTCAGTTCCGGTGACCCTTCCTCAAGCTGTACTCCCATTAATTACATGATGTGTATAAAAATATAGTTCCTTTTATCACATTTAAAATTATCCTGTTCAGTTTACATTGCCATTCAGCATCGCATCTCCCAAACGTTGGCTGTTTCCTTGTGCGTTATGGTTAATTCTATCTGTCAGAAAGAGTGATCATGATTGGGGAATATCATTCTACTTCCTCATGCAGTCTCCCCATGGCTTTCAGTTGCCAGTAGACAGAGCACTGGGAGACAGGCAGTTCCAAAATAGTTCGCGAGAGAAACAGGAGGACAATCAGTCAAATAGAGAGAAAGGAAAGCCACTGCACCCATTTCATTCCATCTTCCAGCCAATATCATATTCATTTCAACCTGACTTATTAATTCATAGGTCTTAATGAATAAGTTCATTGTACTTATCAATTTTGGTTTTGGACTGAGGCCGAAAAGCGTAAAAATTACTGCTTCACAACAAATGAAACTGCATTAAAATGTTTGTCAATTTATATAAATAAATTACTGAAGCAAATTCAGTATGGAAGTTCTAAATTTGCCTTATTAGAGCAGTGAGAGGAACATTCAGAAAAGTCCACGCTTCCTAATCCCATATACAGTAGTAGGTTTTGTTTTGTGAGAAGTGGAGGCACGTGATAATAAACAAGAAAACAGAGATTAAAAATGTGTTGCTGGAAAAGCGCAGCAGGTCAGGCAGCATCCAAGGAGCAGGAGAATCGACGTTTCGGGCATAAGCCCTTCTTCAGGAATGCGGAGGGTGTGCCAGGCAGGCTAAGAATAAAGGTAGGGAGGAGGGACTGGGGGAGGGGCGTTGGGAATGCGATAGGTGGAAGGAGGTTAAGGTAAGGGTGATAGGCCGGAGAGGGGGTGGGGGCAGAGAGGTCGGGAAGAAGATTGCAGGTGAAGAAGGTGGTGCTGACTCTGAGGGTTAACACCTCTGGGACACCCGCACCAATCAACCCAACCGCCCCATAGCTGAACACTTTAACTCCCCCTCCCACTCCGCCAAGGATATACAAGTCCTTGGCCTCCTCCATCGCCAGATCATGGCAATACGACGCCTGGAGGAAGAGCACCTCATCTTCCGCCCAGGAACCGTCCAACCACAAGGGATGAATGCAGATTTTTCTAGCTTCCTCATTTCCCCTCCTCCCACCTTTTCTCAGTCCCAACCCTCGGACTCAGCACCACCTTCTCGACGTGCAATCTTCTTCCCGACCTCTCCACCCCACCCCCTCTCTGGCCTATCACCCTCACCTTAACCTCCTTCCGCCTATCACATTCCCAACGTCCCTCCCCCAAGTCCCTCCTCCCTACCTTTTTTCTTAGCCTACCTGGCCCACCCTCCTCATTCCTGAATAAGCGCTTATGCCCGAAATGTCGATTCTCCTGTTCCTTGGATGATGCCTGACCTGCTGCGCTTTTCCAGGAACACGTTTTTAATCTCTGATCTCCAGCATCTACAGTCCTCACTTTATCCACGAAAACAGAGATCACAGGGTACTTAGACAGAGTGAGGCATACAAGGATGCATCACACAGGTGACGTGCAGAGCAAGATCGACATTAGCACATTTAATATTATTTGAAGTTAGAGAGGTTAATTCATCAGTATAATGCAGGAGTTTGCAGGAGATAATTATCTGGGTGGGAGAGATCTTTGATGTTGCCAGACTTTCTGCGACAATGAGAATTATAAATGGTGTCCATGGATGGGATGTTGGCTTCTGTGATGTTGTGGACTGTGCACACAACTTTCTGTAGGTTCTCATGATCCTGGGCAGGACAGTTACCATGTCAGACGGTTATGCACTCGAATAGAATGATTTCAGTTGCCAATATACAGAACACTGGGAGACAGGCAGTTCCAAAATAGTTCGTGAGAGAAACAGGAGGACAGTCAATCAAAGAGAGAAAGGAAACAAAACAAGGAAACAAACAGTCACATGGACAGGGAGAAGGGGAGAGAGTAAACTCAGGGGGAGAAACAGAAAACAGAGAAAAGGAAAACACAGGGAAACGGAGTGAGAGAAACAGTCAGAGACAAAGGATATGGGGAGCTTGGGTTGGGGATCGGGGGAAGCTGGAAGTGAGGACTGGAGGGAGCTCGGAGTGAGGATCAGTGAGAGCTTGAGAGAGGAAGGTGATGATTTATTGTCACCTGTACCAAGATGTCCAGGCAGATGTTAGTAAGCAAGGATGTACAGAACAATGGCTGTAAATCATGTCTGAGAGACATTAAGTTATGTTGCACAGGGCGTGCGCAAGGCGAGATCAACATGAACAAGATCAGCATTATCTGAGATTAAAGAGTCCATACATCAGTCTGACAACAGCTTGGTAGAAGCTGTTCCTGAACCTGCTGTTGCGTGTGATCAGGCTTCTGTATCGTCGAGCCTGATGGAAGAGGTTGTAGGAGATCATTACTGGGGTGTGATGAGACTTTGATAATGTTAGAACAAAGAACAAAGGAAATTTCAGAACAGGAACAGGCCCTTTGGCCCTCCAAGCCTGTGCTGATCCAGATCCTCTGTCTAAACCTGTTACTAATTTTCTGAGGCTCTGTACCCCTTTGCTCCCTGCCCATTCACGTATCTGTCCAGAAAAAATATCTTAAATGGTGCTATCGTGCCCATCCCTACCACCTCCGCTGGCAACGCATTCCAGGCACCCACCACCCTCTGTGTAAAGAACTTGCCATACAAATCACCAATAAACTTTTCCCCTCTCAATTTGAACTCGTGAGCGCTGGTAATTGAATCCCCTACTCTGGGGAAAAGCTTCTTAATATTCACCTTGTCTACACCTCTTATAATTTCAATCAGGTCTTCAATAGACTTCAATCAGGTCCTCTGTCAACTGTCGTCTTTCTAATGAAAATAATTAAAGTCTACTCAAGATCTTTTCACAGCTAGCGTCCTTCATACCAGACAATATCCTGGTGTCCTCTGCACCCTTTTCCAAAGCATCCACATCCTTTTGGTTATGTGGTGACCAGAACTCGACGCAATATTCCAATTGTGGCTGAAACAAAGTATTATACAACTGTGACATGTTCGGCTAACTCTTGTTCTCACTACCCCGTCCAATGAAGTGAAGCATACCATATGCCTTCTTGACCACTCCACTAACCTGCATTGCCACCGTCAGGGAACAATGGAACTGAACATCTGGCTCTCTCTGCACACCAATTTTCCCTAGGGTGTTTCCGCACACTGTATAATTACACTTGAATTTGATATTCCAATATGCATCACCTCCCATTTGAACGGATTGAACTCTACCTGCAATTTCTCTGCCCAACTCTCCTATCTATCTATATTCAGCTGTATTCTCTTACACTCCTCTTGACTATCTACTTCTCCACTAATCTTAGTGTCATCTGCAAACTTGCTAATCAGACCACCAATAATTTCCTCCAAATCATTTACATGTATCATAAACAACAGCGGTCCCAGCACAGATCGCTGTGGAACATCACTGGTCACAGTTCTCCATTTTAGAACCTCCCTTCCCCTACTACTCTCTGTCTCCTTGAGCCCAGCCACTTCTTTATCCATGTAGTTAGCATACTCTGGAACCCATGCGACCTCACTTTCTCCATAACCCTAACATGGGAAACCTTATCAAATGCCTTGTCGAACTAAATGTATATGACATCTATAAAGGGTCAGTTAGACTTGAAACTTCAGCTCTTTACTCTCCTTACAGATGCTGCTAGACCAGCTGAGATCTTCCAGCATTTTCTCTTTTGACATCCACAGTCCTTCCCTCATCAGTCAACTTTTCTCATTTTCTCAAAGAATTCTATGAAGTTGGTAAGACTTTACCTTCCCCGCACAGGACCGTGTTGTCTATCACTGATAAGCCGATTTTGTTCCGAATGAGAATAGATCCTATCCCTCAGTATCTTCTCCAGCAGCTTCCCTACACCTGACGTCACGTTCTCCGGTCTATAATTAATGGGAATATTGCTGATACCCTTCTTAAACAAGGGGATTAGCAATTGTCCAGTCCTCCGCGATCTCATTGTGTTCAATGATGCTACAAAGATATCTGTTAAAGCCCTCCTCCCTCACTTCTCTCAGTAATCTGGGACAGATGTTGGCAGCCTTTCTGCGGCAACGAGCCGTGTAAATTGAGTCAATGTTTGGGAGGCTGGAATCCGTGCTGGTGTGGGCTTTGCACACAATTTTCTGTCGTTTCTAACGGTCCTGAAAAGAGCAGTTGACATACTAGGCCGTTATGCTCCCAGACAATACGCTCTCAATGGTGCATTTGTAGAAATAGTGCATGCTGAATTTCCTGAGCCAACTGAGGAAGGAGAGGCGTTGTTGAACCTTCTTGATTGTCACACTTATTTGAGAAGTCTAGGACAGGTTGTCAGTTATCATCACTCAGAGGAAACTGACACTCTGCACTCTCTTAACCATCGGTGTAAATGGGAGTGTGTTCCCCTCATTTCTTTCTGAAGTCAATGATCAGTTCTTTACTAACTCTGAATTTCAGACAGAGGTTATTATCATTACACCACGCCACCAAATGCTCTATATCCGTTCTGTGTTCTGAGTCTTCGTTGTTTGATATCCGTCCTGCTATGGTGGTGTCAGCAGCGAACGTGTAGATGGCGTTTGTTTGAAATTTGGCAACAAAGCCATGGGTGTACAGGAAGTACAGTTGGGGGCTGAGGACACAAACGTGGATGTACAGCGAGTGCAGTCGGGGTCTGAGGACACAGTTGTGGGTATGCAGGGTGGATGGTAAAGGGTTGTACAGTGATTACAGTAGGGGGATGTGGTCACAGCCGTGGGTGTATGGGATATACAGTAGGGGACTGAAGACATATCCTTCTGGAACTCCTGTGTTGAGTGTTATTGTGGAAGATGTGCAGTTACCTATCTTCACTCATAGTGATGCGTGTGTCAGAAAGCTGAGGATCCAGTGGCAGAGGGAGGAGATGAGACTATGGTCATGGGGTTTTGTGATCTGTCTGGAGGGGATATTGATGTTGAAGATGAAGCTGTACTCAATGAGCAGCAGTATGATGTAGGTGCCTTTGTTGTCCAGATGTTCCAGGGATGAGTGCAGGGTTCTGGATATGATATCCATTGTGGACCCATTACATCAGTCAGCAAATTATTCGGGATTTGCCAGGCTGGGACACTGGAGGTGGTGTGGATCAGAACCAGTCTCTTGAATCACTTCATATTTATTGAGTTCGGAGCCACTGGGCCGTAATCATAAAAGAAAGTTACATGAGCTTTCTCACTTACTTTCTTCACCTTCTTGAAGCAGATTGGGACGTGGGCTTCAGGGGGGAGAAGCTGAAGATGTATGTAATTACCTCTGCCAGTTGATCCACACAGGATCTGCGTGCTCAGCCTGGAACATCAACCAAGCCTATCACTTTCCTTGATTTGACTCACAGGAAGACTTATCATGCCTGCAGCGGTGACAAAGGGCAGAGCTACATCCGAGGCTGTCAGGTCAGATTGCATCCTAACAGTCACACAGTTATTCATCATAGCCAACCCCTCCCCCAACTCGCTCCGTCGTCATCAAGACACAGTGACATTGGTCGGTGTGAGCGCCACACAGTTAGTGTCGAGATAGAGTGACATCAATACACTGGGATTGTGCACCATCAAGTCCTGTGTCACCAATATTGGGTAAATACACAACAAAAGGGGCGAAGCATGTGCTCCTACTGATTGTCAGTGGCGCAGACAGTGAAGATTTTACAGATATAATTCCAATCAATTCCCTATGTTAACCTGAATGGAGTCAACACCTGGAATGTTGTCCTTTGTAGATGGTGGACAGTCCTTCGGGAATTCAGGAAACATCTTATGCAAGAACCACCTGGCCCAAGGATTGAGGGAATTTTTGCTAAGTTTGTAGATGATACAATAATGGTTGGATGTGCAAGTGATATAGAGGAAGTGGGGAGGCTGCAGGAAGACTTGGACGGTTTAGGAATGTGAGAAAACACGTGGCTGATGGAACGTAATATGGGAACGTGTGAGATTATGCAGTTAAGTAGGCGGAATACAGGCAAACACTATGTTCTTATAGGATCCACTAAATTGGAAGCACAAAACGATTTTGAAGCATTTGTCCTGTCTTATGGTTAATGCGCAGGTTCAGTTGACAGTTTGGAAAGCAAATGCAATGTTAGCATTCATTTCGAGAGAGTTTGAAGAGACATACTGCTGAGAATGCAATGGACTATGTTGGAGGTGATCCATCCTGGGGATGACAGATTGTCAGATGAGCAACATTTGAGGGCTCTTTTATCCATACTCGATGGAATTTAGAAGAATGGGAGGCGAGGCATCTGATAGAAACTGATCGATTACTGCAAAGATTGATACAGTCAACATTTAAAAGACATTGCCACTAGTCATAGAGACTATGACAAAATAGCACAGTTTCGGAGTGAAGGGATAGGCTGAATGACCTAAATCTCTAGCTATATCTCATGCCGTTATGATTATATGGTCTACTATTCAGTGCAGAATTGTAAGTCTCTGACCTGCTCTTGTAATCATGGTATTTGTATGTTGTTTGGCCTGCACGTTCTGGTCAATGTTAACACCTGTGATACGGATGGTGGGAGGATTCAGTGTCGGCCAGTAATCCAATAATATTTTGAATATAAGCTCCCATCTGTTAGTCTCATCTGGCGGGAGCACATTGTCTCTATGATGATTGTCATTTTTAGTCTGGTATTTTTGAAGAATCAATCCTGCTACGCCAGTATTGTTAAATTTAACAAAACGGTGCAACTTATCACAGCACTCAGCAACAATAAGTCATCGAATACTGAACACCCTTCTAATAACAGAAAGGTCTAAAATGTTCAATATTAGAAACACTGATTTCCTGTTCGTGTTCAAACCAGATAACCTGTCCCATCGAAGTGATCAACTTGGAACTATTTGTAAAAAATCTTTTTTGGATGTGGGCATCGCTGGATGGGCCCAGCAATTCTTGCCCGCCCCTAGTTGCCCCCTTGTGAAGGTGGTACCGAACTGCCTTCTCGAACTGTTGCAATCCACTTGCTGTGTGTTGACCCACTAGTGATTTCGGAGGGAATGCCAGGGTTTTGACCCAGCAACAATGAAGGTACGGCGATCTATTTCCAAATCAGGATGTTAACTGGTTTGGAGAAGAATTTGAAGGTGGTGGTGTCCCCAAACGTTTATTGCCCTTGTCATTCCAGATGGAAGTGTTCGTGAGATTGGAAGGAGCTGTCTGAGTATCTTTGTGGAATTTCTCCAATGTGTCTTGTAGATAGTACACACTGCTGCTTCTGAGTGACCGTGGTGAAGGGAGTGAATGCCTGTGGATGTGGTGCAAATCAAATGGGCTGTTTTGTCCTGGATGGTGTCAAGCTTCTTTAGTGTTGTTGGGGCTACACTCAGTCAGGTAAGTGAGAATATTCCATCTCATTCCTGACTTCTGCTTTGTAGATGATGGACAGGCTTTGGGTGGTCAGTTTCTCCTGCAGTATTCCCAGCATCTGATCTGCTGTTATATTCATGTGGCGAGTCCAGTTGAGTTTCTGGTCAATGATACCCCCTCGGATATTGATAGTGTGCGGGTGTGGGGGGGGGGGGGGGGGGGGGTTAGTGTTGATAATGCTGCTGAATACAAAGTGGTTATATTGTTTCTTATTGGTGATAGTCATTGTCTGAATTTTTGTGTCGCAAATGTTACTTGCCACTTGTCAGCTCAAGCCTGGATACTTTCCAGATCATGTTGCTTTGGGCATGGACTGCTTCCACATCTGACCATTTGCGAATGATGCTGAACATTGTGCAGTCATCATCGAATATCCCCAATTCTGACCTTATGATGAAAGGAAGGTAATTGTTGAAGAAGTTGAAGACTTTTGGACCTAGGACATTATCCTAACGGACTACTGCAGAGATGTTCTGGAGCTGAGATGACGGACCTCCAACAACAATGACCATCTTCTTATCTGTCAGGTATGACTCCAATAATGGAATGCTGGCGCGGGATACCATCTTTGCTTGGGCTCCTTGATGTCACATTTGGCAGAATGCAACCTTGAT
Source organism: Chiloscyllium punctatum (assembly GCF_047496795.1). NCBI lineage: Eukaryota > Metazoa > Chordata > Chondrichthyes > Orectolobiformes > Hemiscylliidae > Chiloscyllium > Chiloscyllium punctatum. The sequence goes on from NC_092772.1 coordinate 22,980,131, forward strand.
GTCAAGGGCTGGAATTCAGTTCCCTTTCCTATGTTTGAACCAAGACTGTGACGAGTTCAGGAGCTGAGTGACCGTGGCAAAACCTAAACTGGGCCTCACTGAGCAGGTTAGTTTTGTGCAGGTGCGGTTTGATAGCACTGTTGATGACACCTTCCATCATTTTACTGATGATGGCAAGTGGACTGATAAGGCGGTATTTGGACGGGTTGAATTTGTCCTGCGTTTTATGTACAGGACATATCTGAGCAGTTTTTCCCTATTGGCAGTTTGTAAACATACTGGAACAGCTTGGCTCGGGGAGCGGTAAATTCTGGAGCACAAGCCTTCAGGACTATTGCCAGCATGTTATCAGGCCCAATAGCCTTTGCAATATCCAGTACCTTCAACCATTTCTGGATATCAGTTAATCTAATTTGCTGAAGACTGCTACCCATAATGACGGGGACCACGGGCTGTGTCCGAAATGGATCATTCACTCAAAAATTCTGACTGAAGATTGCTGTGAAAGCTTCAGCCTTATCTTTTGCACTGATATTCTGGGCTCTTCCATCATTGAGGATGGGGATATGTGTAGAGACTCCTACTCCAGTGAGTTGGTCCACGACCATTCACGATCGGATTAGCAGGACTGCAGAGCTTAAATCTGATGCATTGGTTCTGGGATTGCTAAACTCTGTCTGTCCTTTGCTGTTTATGCTATCTGGCACGCAAGTATTTCTGTTTGGAAGCTTAAGCAGATTAACATTTTATCATTATATATTCCTGCTTCTGCTCCTGGCATGCCCTCCTGCACTCTCCATTGATACATGGTTAATTCTCTGATTTGCTGCTAATGGTTGAGTGGGGGGGGGGGGGGGGGCATGCTGGGCCATGACGTTTCAGATTGTGCTGGCGTATAGTTTGGCTGCTATTGATGGTCCGCAGTGTCTTATGGAAGCTCAGTCTTGAGTTGGTAGATCTGCTAAAAGTCTGTGCCATTAGCATGGTGATAGTGCCACACAACACAATAGAGGTTATGGAGACAATAGACTTTGTCTCCACAAGGACAGTGTGGTTGTCACATTTCCCGATACTGCCATGGACATATACATCTGCAGTTGGTAGAATGGTAAGGATGAGGTCAGATATGCTTTTTACCCTCTCGTTCATTCCCTCATCACCTTCTGCAGATCCAAAAAGTCGCTATGTCCTCAGGAGCCGACCAGCATGATCAGTAGTACTGCTGCCAAAACCACTCTTGGCAATCGACTTTGAAATCCCCCAGCCAGAATGCACTTTGTGCCCTTGCCACAATCAATGCTTTCTCCAAGTGCTGTTTAACATGGAGGAGGACTGATTCTGCTGAGCAACGACGTTACGTGATAATCAGTAAGAGACTCCTTTGTCCTTGTTTAATTTCTGTTATTTCTGAAAGGTATGATTCCGTGAGTATGGCTATGACAGGCTGTTGCTTACCTAGTCTGTAAGGCAATTGTTCCAATGTTGGCAAGAGACCTCAGATGTTAGTAAGGAAGACTTTGCAGGTTCTATAGTGATGTTTCTAATGTTGACTTTTCTGATGCCCATTTTGGTGTCAAGTGTTCCATCCGGTTTCATTCGTTTGAAACGTTGTAGCGATTGGTACAACTGAATAACTCACTAGACGATTTCAGAGGGCGATTAGGAGTCAATGACATTGCTTTGGGTCTGGAGTTACATGTCAGCCAGACCAGGTGAGGATGGAAGATTCCTTCATTGCAGGATATTGGTGAACCAGGTGGATTTTTCTGACAATCGGCAATGATTTCATTCTCATCAGTCGATTCTTAATTCCAGAGATATTTTTACATTATTGAATTGAATTTCCACCATCTGCAGTGGCGGGATTCAACCTAGGTGCACAGAACAGGAGCTGATTTTCTTGATTGATAATCTATTGGGAATACCATGCGACCTACTTGGAACCACATGTTGAACTCAGCTGCTATTTCTTGGGTTGCCCTGTTTTACAATCATTGCTTATGTTATTCTGGATACTCATACTTCATTAAATCCTGATTGAAATATACAGCCTTCTCGAATGCTCGAATTTCACTCAGTCTGCTTTGTTTGAACAGACATGTCAAGGCAGCTGTACATCAGAGAAGAGCAGGAAAAGATAATGGGTGATTGTGCACTTCACCTGTCACCGGACAAGCAGGTCTGCCCACGAGGTATTTATTGTGGGTCAGAAAACCTCAGAATTATTTTGGTATGCAGGGAGGCCATTCAGCCCATCGTGGAGTCGCAAGCGTTCGAACTGCACAATTGGAGATCGAGATAGTGTGTAAATATAGATTGTGTTGCAAAGAAATAAACTGAGAGAAAGCAAATGAAGTGAGATAAACTGAGAGAGGCTAGAAAGGGGAGCAACAGACTGAGTGCAAGCGGAAGAGGTGTTAGATGAGGGTGAAGTTAGTTAGATCAGAAGACCACAGACAGAAGTTAGAAGCTTTATTTAGAAATTCCTCTGGACGGCAAGCCCTTTGTCTGTGCGTCATACCCTGTGAGCACTGTGCTGATACTGGCTGTCATCCCAGATTATTTATTTCCAACAGTATCACGGAGCTGGGTTACTGACAGCTAAACAGAACCCACTAGGCCAATAGATTGGTTCCATGGAGAAAGCAGAGTTTGGAAGTAGACTGTGCCAGGAGCAGCAGGAAATTATAACCAAAACGCCCCCCCCCCCCACCCCCCCGATACTGTATGAGAGACTAGTCCAGAGAATCTTCGTGAGGGGACTCACTGACAGAGGGGAAATCACGATCTCAGCTGTGGGTCAAATAATGATTGATAAAGTTTGCACACCACTTCTCTCGTTATGTAATTCACATTTCAATTTACAGAGCTCAATATCAGGAGTGTATTTTAACAACCTTATCTCTTTGTACTTTGCATATATTGGTGTTGCAGAAATTCACTTTGTTCCTGTATTTTATATTGTATAAACGCATTTCATTAATATTATCTCTGCTAATTCCTCATTATAGATGTATTCTTGAATCTGTTCTTCATATGGGTTATAAAGAGTAACGTTCCAGTTCTGGTCAGGGAGGGGACATCACTGTCCCTCCACACAGTCTAAACAGCCATGTCCCCCAGACCTCTCCGTCTTCTGTCTTTTCCTCAATATCACAATCAAAATGTAATTGAAGTTCATTAAATTACACTTCATGACAGTTCCTTAACGTCGATAACATCAACAGCATGACGCAAACCTGCCCTCTCTGATCCTGGGATAGCAATCTGCACTGTGTTTGCCATGTGCAATTATCTGTTGACATATCGACACAATTTGTATGTTGTAACCCTCGTTTTCTTTGGTACATTTTGCTCTCAGATCATGGATGATAGATGTTCTCTCAATGTTTTACTGATTTTACAATGAGTGATCAGTATTTATGGGATTTATTTCTGTATTCAGGAACAGAGAAGCATATTTATGTTCTGTTAAATCTCCGGAATTACTTCCATTTCCAAGGCAGACGAATGAATACACACAATCAATCTGCCATCTTCAACATTCCTTCCTTCAGTCACACTCACATATCACACCCAGAATGCAAAAATGTTGGAAGGTATTTTGAATTTTAATAAATTAGCATTGAATTCAAAGGGGTTAACTGGAGCTATTTGTTCAGCTATTGTAAATATGTCAGTCTCCATGGATCCTATGCGCCTCTAGCGAGGTTCTCTCTTCTATTAATAAGGGAATGCGGGAGCATGTCCAACAGTAGTAACAGGGATTTGCAGCATCAGAGAGAAGGCCAGGAGAGATGGGAATCAGGGGACACTAGACTGGAATGTTCCAGCAATGGATCAGAATCTGAGAATATTAGACTGGAATTTTCCAACAATGGATAGGAGTTTATCCTATGGTCTTTACTGGCTGTCCCAGCCTTGGATATCATTAGCGTCACGGATTGAAGATGTACTGATGGTTATTCAAGCTGGTTACTATCCTATCCTTGCTATATTTGGTGTTCCTGGTAAGTCATTTTGTCTGTCTAGTGAAATGGTTTGAACTGAATTGATGGTAATAATATGTAGATTTTGGAAAGGTGCTAGCCAACGTTTTCAGTTCCAATCAAATATACCATTCCTTAGAAATTATAACTAGCAAATTATTCTTTACAAATTACTCACCAATACGTGAGGATAAAACACACTGGTCTCAACCTCTTTGATTCATTTTCTCCTGCAAAGTGTACATCTCCATATCCTCCCCACATACCAATCCTGTCCAGTCCCACCATTAAGGCGTCCCATCTCCTCCTCAGCCTCCGTTCAATTCCTGAATAAACCATCGTTTGTGCCTTTGTTAATTCCAGATACATCTGTTTCAACGCCCTTCTAACCACGTGTCCATTGCAAAATAATTGCACTTGAGATGTTTAACTTGTTGTCTCCACGAAATCTGAAAGATGGGCAGACAGTGTACGGTGAGTCACGTCATTGGTTGGTATTCTAGAGCCACAGAATGATAATCTGTTGATATCGGCTTGCCTTACGTCCATTAGAGAATGCGGTGGGTCATCCTTCCCTGGTCAAGTCTCTATTTAACTGTAAACCCACGGCAATTTGTTTTACTATTTATTGTCCTGTGGAACAGCTGAAACAGCCACTCAGTTCAAGATTGGCATAACACGCTGGCCTGACCAGAGCTGCACACATCCCGTGAGGGCAGAACAAAAGGAAAGGTAGCTCCCTTCCTCTGCCTGCATCTCATATTCCAACGGCTCATTTCCATTCAGGGAGGTAGCCATTCACTGTTTTAGATGGATTCTTTGTGATTGAGTCTCACCGAAGAGTGATGTCCATCTCCACGGACACCTGTGGTGCTGACTGTATTGATGCTGACCTACAGATGTAAGGACGTTTTGAATTCCCCATCAGTGGCAGTGCATTGTAAACGAATGGTTTCCTGTGTCACACGAAAGAAATGTAACCAGCAGAGTGAGGGAAAAGAATTATTGTGAGCAAACCTGAGAGTGTTGTTGAGGCAGTATTTGGGGTATTGCGGTCAGATTTTGTTTCCTTCACATGGAGTGATCTCCTTACCACAGAGAGAGTGAAGAGAAGTTCCACCAGATTAATCCCTGGGATGATGGCACCGTGAGGAGTGAGTGAAGGTTGATCTGTAGCGCTGTGAGGGAATAAAAGGTGATTGCATTGAACCCTGAGAGAGATGGACAATCACTCCTTATATTCGAAACAGACAATGGGAAGGTGATAAATTCATGACTGCTGTTTTACTCAGGATGCATGATTCAGGATAGTTGAAATGCCTGGGAGGATGTTACGCCAACCCACCCCAAACCCTACTCCCCATTGAGAGAGACAGAGAGGTCCAAGTTTTGAATAAACTCTCCCCACATTAATACAGTGCAGTTGGTGTGTGATCCTGCACTGAATGTCATATTATCCACCACCCCGACAACAGCCACAGTACCTTCATTCTAAAACAGTTAACTATTCCCAACAGCTTCTGACATTCATGAAGAACATGAATCTATCTTCTCAGAGTTGCAAGGTACTTCCTTAAGTTTTCGACCAGAAGACTATAAGGCATTGGAGCATACATTAGGGCAGTTAGCCCATTGAGTCTGCTCCGTCATTCATTCATCGCTAATAGGTTTCTCAAACCCATTCTCCGACCTTCTCCCTGTAACCCTCGATCCCCTAATCAAAATCTATCTACCTCCCTCTCAAATATACTCAATGACCTGACCCAACGGCCTTCTGTGGCAATAAATGTCAAAGATGCACCATTTTATGGTTCAATAACTTTCTCTATATCACTGTTCTAAAACGTGTTCCTATGTGCCCTCGGATCCTAGTCCAATGGAAACATCTTATCGACATCCACTCGCTCCAGGTCATTCAGTATTCTGTATATTTCAATTTTATTCCCTCTCATCCTTTTAAACTTTATCGACTATAGACACAGAGTCCTCAAACATTTCTAAATACAATAAGCTTTTCATTCCTCTGACCATTCTCGTGAAGGTCTTCTGAATACGCTCCAGGACCAGTACATCCTTCCTGACATATGGAGCTCAAAAGTGAGCACAATACTCCAAATGTGGTTTGATAAGAGCCATATACATCCTGTTCTTATATTGAATTCTTCTCGGAGTAAATGCTTCCAATCCTAATTACAATTGTCCTCCTAACTACTGCCTCAACCTGCAAGCTTACCTTGAGAGAACACTGCACTAGAACTCCCCAGTGACTTTGCACTTCAGATTTCTGAATTTCCTCCCCATTTAGAAAATAGACCATGCCTCTATTCTTCGTTGCAAAGTGCATGACCTCACACTTTCCAACGTCGGAATGCATCTGCCGATTTCTTTACCTGTCCAAATCCTTGTTCAGCCTCTCTGCCTACTCAATACGACCTGGCCATCTGCCTATCTTTGTATCGTCTGCAAACCTAGCCAGAGTGCACTCAATTCCCTCATCTAGATTGTTAATGTAACAAGTAAAAAGATATGATTCCAACACTGAACATTGTGAATCACCACTTGTCACCGGCTGCCATCCTGAGAAGTACTCTTTTATCCCCACTCTCTGCTTTCTGCCAGACAGACAAGCTTCTATTCATACCACTACCCTTGCTCTAACACCACGGATCGTTATCAAAACCAGTAATCTCCTGTGTGATACCTTGTCGAAGGCCTTCTTGAAGTCCAGGTGGATAACATCCATTGGCTGTGCTTGGTTGAGCCTGCTCATTCGTCTTCAAAGCGTTCCAATAGATTTGTCAGGCATGAACTTCCCTTGACGAAATCATGCCGGCTTTGCCCTATTTTAACAATCACTTTCAAGTATTCAGAAATCTTATCCTTCACAATGAATTCCGGGATCTTACCCACGACCGAGGTTAAACTTTTCATGGTGGGTTTTTGTTGTCTTTTTCTTTATTCTCTTTTTAAAATGGGGTGTCACACTAGTGGGTTCCCAGTGCTCTGGGATCGTTCCTTACTCTAGTGATTCCTGAAAGATCACCACGATCACCTCCACTCCTTTTTCAGCTATCTCCCTTATATTATTGGGATGTAGTCCATCTGGTCAAGGTTATTTAACCACCTTCAGACCATTGCATTTGTTTCTAGCATGTTCTCCATGGTAGGGGCCATCATACGCAGCTCTGGCCCCTCAATCTCTTGAATGTTTAATGTATTACTCGTGCCTTCCACAATCAAGGCTGATGCAAAGTAATTATTCAGTTCCTTGGCCATTTCTCGTTCCCTACTACTATCTCCCCAGTATCATTTTCCAGCAATCCAATGTTCACTTTTGCCGCTCTTTTGAACTTTATATATCGAAACAAACTGTTATAGTCTTCTTTTATCTTAATAGCTCGCTTACCCCCCTTATTTAATAATCTCCCTCCTTATTTTATTTTATTTGCCCTCTGTTTTGTCTTTGTAAGCTTCCCAATCCTCAGGTTTTACACTGCACTTTGCCACATTATATCCTTTCTCTTTTGCTTTTATGCTATACCTGAGTTCCCTAGTCAGCTATGGTTGCCCCATCCTCCCCATATAAGCCTCTTTTTTCCTCAGGATAAATCTCTGCTGTGCCCTGAATTACTCCAAAAATCTCCTGCCATTGCTGTTGTACTATCCTTAATGCTGGGCCTGTCTCCCAGTCAATTCTAACCAGCTCCTCCCTCATGTCCCTGTAATTGCCTTTATTCAGCTGTAATACCATTACTACTGATTCTACCTTCTCCATCGGAATCTGCAGTATAAGTTCAATCATATTATGATCACTGCCTGCTAAGAATTCCTTCACCTTAAGCTCCTTCATTTATTTCACCTTTGCAAGCTGCTCCAAAAAGCCATCTCATAGACATTCCACAAATTCCTTTCCTTGCGAACCACTACCAACCTGAATTCCCAGTTCACCTGCATAATGAAATCCCACAGGATCACTGTAACTTTGTCTTTCCTACAGAAATTTCTAGCTCCTGGTGTATCTTGCACCTCAGCTTCCTGTACATAACTCTAACTGCATTTTTTTCACCTTTTTGATTCCTCAATTCTACCAACACAGATTCTACATGATCTGACTTTACTTCATTTCTTATGATTGATTAATGATTCAATTCCATTCTTAATAATGAAACAACTCTATTACTCTGCCCACCTGCCTATCTTTTCGACAGGATGAATATCCTTGAATATTCCGCTCCGAATCCTGATCCTCTTGCAGTGATATCACTGTAATGCCCATGTCGTGCCTGCCAATTTGTGAATGAGTCACAAGCGTGTTTACCTTATTCCTTATGCTGCATGCATTTCGATATGATAGTTTAGTCCTGTATTACCCGTTGCTCTTTTCACTGTCATTTGTTTGTCCAGCCGTTGGTACCTACACAGACCCTGTCCACTGGATCATTCCCCGCCCAATCCAAGTTCTTCTGCAGCCCAGATGATATATCCCAAACCCAAGTACCAGGTAGGCAACACATCATTCAGGACTCTCAATCCCAATCACAGAGAACGGTAGCTATGTCTCTAACTCTGATTATCCATCATTGGGCGGCACGGTGACACAACACTGCTGCTTCAAAGTGCGAGGGACTCGGGTTCAATTTCAATCTCTGGACCCTGTGTGTGTGGGCTTTGTAAATTCTTCCCGTGTCTGCATTGGGAACATTAACTCTTTCGTTTCTCCACAGTATGTCTCTGTGTTTGCTTCGGATTTCTACCATCTACAGTATTTTTGCTTTGGTTCGACAGAGAAATCTCGCAAACGTGACAGGTTTTTGTAAAAGCAGCCGTGCATCGCGGGTTCCCTGGTTGTTTAGGAATCTTGCCCGGCCCCTTCCGTGTGTGCAGTGTCCCTGGATACCCATTCCATCCCTTTCAGTCTGTCAATCTATCGTCACTACATGCAGCCTTTTCTTGTGCCACCCCTGGTACTCCCCACACCCCATTGCCTCGCACTGGACACTCCCTTCGCAGGACTGTGCACACAATGACACTGGGCACTTTCTGACCCACTGGGGATGCTGGGTAAAGATCCTGCCATTGAAAGGAACAGAATAACTAAAGTCCAATTGAATAGCAAAGCAGAGTAAACAAGCTGCATGACATCCATCTGCTCTGACATTTTCTAGTTTTCTGTTTATCCTCGTACAACTGCAAATATATGGTTCATATGTATACCTTTGTAAAAACAATGACTGCAGATGCTGGAAACCATATTCTGGATTAGTGGTGCTGGAAGAGTACAGCAGTTCAGTGGTGCTCTTCCATCACCACCAGTCCATATGACTCCTGGACTGGAGTGGCGGGGATAGATATCAGATCCTCTGGGCATTGGACTAATTCAGTGGACTCCACTTTCCTGAGGTCACACTTAAGTTTTTATTATCAAGTCTATCCACTTTAAATAAAAGGCCTTGCGAGAGTTCTGTTGAAAGGATATTTGAATTTTGGAGACACCAGAATATGCGAGTGAGGTTAGGACTAGGAAGGTAGCAAAGTCAAATACATGGCCAAACAGCTGGCAGGGAAGGCAGCACTTCTGATATGTGGATCATTGGGATTCCCGAGTCGGTAGGACCTAAACAAGAAAGACTGGATGGACCTGAACTTGCAGCAATATCTGATATGTGGAGAGGGGTATAGCAGGAAAGACAGTGGGACAGCAATGGCAGGGGATTCCAAGATTAATTCAGGAGACACTGCAGAGATTCATGCTGAGGAATAGAGGCATGATACAGGGAGGAGAAGGCAACCAGGGCTGAGGAGGGAAGTCAGGGATTGCATACAAGCAAAAGTGTTAGCACACAATGTGGTGAAGGGCAGTGTGAAACGAGAGAATTGCAAAACTTATAAAGACCAACAGAGGACAAAAAAATAAGGAGGGAGAAGATTAAATATAGGGGTAAGCGAACCAACAATATAGAGGAGACTGTAAGAGGTTCTTGAGATATATAAAGTGCAAAAGAGAGGTAAAAGTTATATTGGACACTGGAAAATGATGCTGGAGACATAGTAGTGGGAAACAAAGAAATGAATGAACAACTTGGCATCAGTCTTCATGGTGGAAGACATGAATAATTTCACAGAAGTTGAAGAGAGTGAGAGGGCAGAGCTGAGTATGGTGGCCATCATCAAGAATAACATGTTAGAAAACTGAATGACCTGAATATGGATAAATCACCTGGACCAGGTGGACTACACCCCAGCTTTGGAAGGGAGATAGCTGAAGAGGTAGTGCAAGTATAAGTAGTAATCTTTCAGGAATGACTAAAATCAGGAAAGGGCCAAGAGGCTGGAAATTGCTAATGTCACACCCCGTTTAATAAGTGAAAAAATGGAAAATTACAGACTGATTAGCCTTACCTTAGTTGTGGGTAACAAGCTGGAATCCATCGTGAAGGATGGGATTTCTGAATACTTGAGGTCTTTGGTAAAATAGAACAGAGTCAACATGGTTTCATCAAGAACAGTCAGGCCAGACAAACCTGTTAGAATTCATTGAGAGAGTAACAAGCAGATTAGACCAAGAAGAACAATAGATGTTATCCGCTTGCTCCACAAGAAACTTTTGATAAGTTGCCACACAGGAGGCTATTGAGAAAGATAAGGGCCCATGGTGTTCGAAGCAATGTATGAACATGGATAGTAGCATGGCTGTCTGACAGAAAGCAGGGAGTTGGGATTAAAGAGTCCTTCTCAGGATGGCAGCCAGGGACAAGTGGTGTTCCACAAGACTCAATGTTGGGACCACAACCTTTCCCTTTATGCATTAATGATTTGCATGAAGGAACTGAGAGGATTCTGGCTAGGTTTTCAAACAGTGCAAAGATAGATAGAGGGACAGGTAGCACTAAAGAGGTGGTTCGGCTACACGAGGATGCTCTTGCGCATCTCCTCAACTTCCCGCACCTCCGTCCTTGATCTCCACCTTTCCAACTACAACAAGGACAGAACCCCTCTGGTGCTCGCCTTCCATCCCACCAACGACAGGATTCAACGCATCATCCTCCGCCATTTCTGCCACCAACAGTCAGACACCACCACCAGAGGTATAATTCCCTCCCCACCCATATCAACAGAGACCATTCCCTTCACATCTCCCTCGTGAGGTTCATGCACCCTCAACCCCATCCAGCCACCTTCCACTCCTGACACCTTCTTTGCCACTACAAGAGGTATGAAACCTATGTCATCACTCCCTTCTCACCTCCATCCAAAGCCCAAAGGATCCTTCCACGTCAGGCAAGGAACATCCTGTGCATCCAAACACCACATCTACTCTGTCCATTGCACCAGATCTCCTCTCCATTGGGGAGATTGGACATCAATTTGCAGAACGGTTCAGGTAACACACTCGGACACACACACCCAAAAACCCCACTTCCCTATCCTTGAATACTTCAACTCTCCCTCCCACTACAACAAGGACATGTATGTTTTTGGCCTCCTCCATGGCCAATTTCTAGCCAGTAGTAGTCTGGAGAAAGAATGCATCATCTTCCACCGAGGGACCCTCCAACCACACGGTATCAAAGGCAATTTTGCCAATTTCCTCATCTCCCCTCCCACCATCTTATCCCAGATCTAACCCTCTAGTTCAGTACCGCCCTCTTGAACTGTCCAACCTGTCCATCTTCCTTCGCATGTATCCACTCCACCTTCCACTCTGACCTTTCACTATCACCACTCACCTTCATCGAGCTATTGCTGTCCAAGCTAGCTTCCTCCCAGCCCCAGCCTCTCCCATTTGTCTCTCAGCCCAGTTCCGCCTAACGCCCTCATTCCTGATGAAGACTTTATGCCTGAAACATCGATTCTCCGGCTCCTCGGATGCCGCCTGACTGGCTGTGCTTTTCTAGCACCACACGTTTTGACTCTCATCTCCAGCATCTGCTGTCTTCACTTTCTCCTATTGAAGGATTTGTTCAGGTTAGGGGAGTGAGCAAAGATATGGCAGATGGAGTATAACGTGGGCAAGTGTTACATCATGCACTTTGCCAGGAAGAATACTGGCATGGACTATTTTCTAAATAGCGAGCAGGTACAGAAGTGAAAAGCGCAAAAAGCCGAGGGAGTTCCAGTCCAGGAGTCTCGAAAGGTAATCTTGCAGGTTGTCAACAGTTAGGAAGGCAAATACAATGATGGCATTTATTTCAAGAGGGCTTGAATATAAATGCAGGGATGTACTTCTGAGGCTGTATAAGACTTTGGTCAGGCCACATTTGGATTATTGTGCACAGTTTTGGGTTCCATATCTCAGGAAGGATGTACTGGCCCTGGAGCGTTTTCCAAGGAGATCCACGAGAATGGTCCCAGGAATGAAAAGCGTAACATATGAAGAACATTTGAGGGCTCTGGGTCTACATATGATCGAGGTCAGAACATGTTAAGAGGTCGACTCAAAACTTAGAGGATACTGAATGGACTGGAAAGAGTGGATTTTGGGACGATATTTCCAATGGTAGGAGAGACTAGGCCCCGATGGGAAAGAGTAAAGAGAAGACCTTTCAGAACAGAGATACGGACGAACCTCTTCAGCCATAGAGTGGTGAATCTATGGAATTCACCGCCACAGAAGGCTGTCGAAGCCAGGTCACGGAGTATATTTAAGTGTGAGACAGATAGGTTCTTGATTGTAAAGGGGATCAAGGATTACAGGTAGAAAGCGGGAGAATGCGGTTGAAAAGCTTAACAGCCATCATTGAATGGTGGAGCAGGCTCAATGGGCCTCATGGCCAAATTTCTGCTCCAATGTCTTCTGGTTGTATGGTTTCAATATTGGCTCTCCTCATTCCTCATTGGAGTTGTATCATGGAATTTGATCTTCATATGATTTATGAAGAATAAAATTCCAATACTGATGGCTGGGAAATATCATATTCCCTCCCTCTGGTCTCAGGAGCCATGTCCCCAATATCATAATCACACTGCAATCGAAATCCAGTAAAATTTACTTCATCATAGTTGATTGACATCGATAACATGAACAGCTGACCCTCACCTGCCCTCTCTGATCCTCGAATAACTATCTGAATTCTGTGTCACATCGTATTCTATGTTTACATATCCATGCCATTTGTCTGTTATCCTCATGTTGTTGTATGCACGTGTTCCTGTCAGAAAATGGACTAGAAAAGTTCTCTCCATATTTTACTGACATTATAATCACTGATCAGTAGTTACAGACTATATGTTTCGATTTATAAACGGAGAAACTTTTTTTTATGTTCTGACAATCCTTTGACATTACTCGCATATCTAAGGCAGATTGAATGATTACATACAATCAATCTACCATCTCAAATATTTCTTCCCTCTGTTCATCCCCCCCCCCACACATATCCCATGCCAAATGTGTAGCTTTAAAGTTTTTTTGAATTTTAATAAAATCAATATTGAATTCAAAGGGGTTAACTGAAGCTATTTGTTCAGTGACTGTGATTAATGTCAATCTCCATGGATCCTAATTATCACAATGGAGAGTTTTCATTGTTGAAAGATAAATGAGCTCTGTTCAATGTGCTATCCCATAGTATGAGTAGGAGCATCACTGACAGCACTAACAGGGATCAGCAGCTCGAAAGAGAGAGAGACGGGAAGGAGAGATCAGAATCTGAGAACATTAGACTGGAATGTTCCAACAATGGACTGTAGTTTATCCTCGGGTATTTAATGGCTTTCTCGGCCTTGGATATCATTAGCATGGCGGATCCAGGATATCCTTTGGATTATTCAAGGTGGTTACTATCCCATCCTCGCTATAGTTGGTGCTCCTAGTAAGTCATTATATTTAATAGGAGAAAGTGAGGACTGCAGATGCTGGAGATCAGAGCTGAAAAATGTGTTGCTGGAAAAGCGCAGCAGGTCAGGCAGCATCCAAGGAGCAGGACAATCGACGTTTCGGGCATAGGTTCCTGAAGATTGGCTTATGCCCGAAAAGTCGATTCTCCTGCTCCTTGCATGCTGCCTGACCTGCTGCACTTTTCCAGCAACACAATTTTCAGCTTTGAAGTCATTATATTTGTCTACTAAACCGGATTGACCTGAATTTCTGCTCATTATATATAAATTTTGGAAAGTGCAAGTCAATGCCTTCAGTTCCAAACAAAAATTTCTTTCTTTATATATAATAACTATTAAACTACTATTTATAAGTTACTCACTGACATGCGAGAAGGAACCAGACTGATGTCAAACTCCATAATCCATTTTGTCCTTCACAGATTTACATCTCCATGTCCTCCCCACTCACCAATCCTGTCCAATAACACCATCATGATATCCCAGTCTCGTCCTCAGTCTCAGTGCAACCTCTGAATAAACCATTTGTGCCTTCGTTCAATCCGAATGCAATAGTTTCATGTTACTTCTAACCACATGTCCATCATTAAATAATTGCTCTTAAGAATATTTAACTTGTTATCTGCACGTACGGGAAGACAGCTTATGGTGGTCAAGCCATTGACTGATAATCTAGAGCAACAGAATAATGGTCTGTTGATATCTCATGAAGGAAAATGGGGTGTTTAAAAGCAACCATTATTATTTGCTATAAAAACCAATCTGCTTGCCTCAAGAACTTTAGGGAAGTCAATGTGTCATGCTTCCTTCGTCAGGTTTCGGTGTGACTTCTGTGATGAACACGTGGGTGTACTGTACCATTGAGAGAATTAAAAGGCAGCAATAACTATCTGACAGCACCAAGTGTTCTGAAAAATAGATATGATATTACATTTGGTTGAACAACCTGATTAGCTCATTGTCTGAAAAACAAAAACAAATTCAGCAAAACATTTTAAATTATACCCCAAAATACCCACCTCCAACCAAGTATGAATTTGTTATATTGACAAATCTTAAAAGCCAATGATACAATCCCCAATAGTTTAGCGGTACCAGACCATGGAAAATTGAACAGTTGAGAGGAGAACTGCCAACCTACCAGCATGCAAAGACTGGCTGAAAAATAGCTCTCCTATTGGTACCTTTACTAATTAGTAACTGGTGAAGCAGAATCCCCAAGAAGAAAAGAAGACAGGAATATGGAGAAGAACTGAAAGCTTCCTGATTTTGAGATAAGAAGTTTTGTTTTGTAAATCTTAATTAGGAGTCTTAACGGACTAGTATTGTGGAGGGGGAAGATAAAAGACAGGTTAGAGGAAGAAGTTGTAAATAGTCATTCGTTTATTATTCTCTGTTATACTTTAAGAAATAAAGTTGTTAATTTTAACTTTAAATACTATTGGACTCGAGAATTATAACAGATTACTGCATGGGATAAATCTTTTCTCTGTTGCTGGTTTTAATTAAGCAGGAAGACTTATCCTGTGTTGTAACACTACAAACCCACAGCTATGCAATTTACCCTTTACGGTACTGTGGAACAGCTGAATCAGCCACTCAGTTCAAGATCTGCATAACATGCTGCCCTGACCAGGGCTTCATACATCCTGTGAGAGAAGAACAGAAGTAAAGATAGCTCCCTTTCTCTGCCTGTTTTCTGTATTGCTACATCTCATTTCCATTCAGGTATGTGATCATCCCCTATTTTAAATGTATTCAATCTCAGTGAAATTCTCCCCGAGAGTGATGCAGAGCTCCATAGGGCAACTCTGGTGTTCGCTTTATTGATGCTGACGTACAGATGTAAGGGACTTATAAATTCCATGTCAGTCGTAGTTCATAGAGAAGGAATGGCTTTTTCTGGCACAGGAAAGAAATGGCGATGTCTAAGTGAGAGAAAAGGTGCTTTGTGATCATCCAGGGGAGGGTTGTTGAGGCAGTATTTGGGGTACTGTGGATCGACTTTCTCCAAGTTTCACCAGACAAATCCCTGGGATGATGGCACCATGAGCAGTGAGTGAAGCTCAGTGAGAGAATAAGAGGTGATTGCATTGAACCTTAAGGGGGATGGACAATCACTCATGATGTTCTAAACAGACACTGATACGGTGATAAGTTCCATGGTGTTTTTCACGCAGATTACATGATTCTCGATAGTTTAAGAGCCTCTGAGAACTTTCCACATAACCACTCCCACTCCCTATTTCGACTGAGAAAGAGAGGGGAAAGGGAGGAGAGAGAGTGGGGGTGGGGGGTGGGGGTGGAGAGAGAGTGGGTGCCAGGTTTTTGAATAAACTGTCTCAACATTAGTACAGTTCAATTGCGTGATCCTGCAATGAACCTCATGTTATCCATAATCTCGACAGCAACAACAATGCCATCATTATAAAAGTGTTAACTCTTTCCAGCAGTGTAGAGAGAAGGAAAGTCTTTTTACGCTATAGGAAAGAAACGGAGATGTCTAAGAGGAAAAAGAGTTATTGTGATCATTGCTGAGAGTGTTGTTGAGGCAGCATTTGGGATATTGTGGACAGACCTTCTCTCCTTTATAAGGAATGATCGCCTTGCCACAGAGAGAGTGCAATGGGGTTTCACCAGACTAATCCCTCGGATGGTGGTGCCATGAGGAGAGAATGATGATTAATCTCCGGCGTTGTGAGAGAATGAGAGGCGATTGCATTGAAATTTGGGGTGAAGGACAGTCACTCACGATGTTCTAAATAGATACTGATACCGTGAAAAATTCCATGGCTTCTTTTATACTCGGGTTACATGACTGTCAATAGTTTAAGACCCTCTGAGAATATTCCCCTCACTCCACACCCAATCCCCATTTCGCATGAGAGAGACAGCGGACCAGTCTTTGAATAAACCCTCCCCACAGTAATACAGTGCATTCCGTGTGTGGTCCTACACTGAAATGCTCGTTATTCGCAATCCCTACAGCAGCCACAATACCCTCATGCTAAAACAGTTAACTTTTCCCACCAGATTCTGACCCCCATGGAGAAAATGGGTGTGTCTTCTCGGAGATGCAAGTTGCCTCCTTGAGACTTGGCACAAATCATTTGGCTTCCCTCCTCACTGCCAGCAAACCTTGTTAAAGTAGCACCCGTTCTAAAAACAATGGAACCATGATTAACATCATGGACTCCTCTATCAGTGCAGTCTTGGTTTCATTAGTTTGTCATGTTGGAATATAAATGACCCCCTCTTGTTCCTGTATAACTGTCTCGTGGGCATGAATAGCCTCCTCCTGGTCTCATGGAACAGGTTTAAGGGTCTGATTGAGCTCTGCCTGTTCGTGTTTAACAGCTCGATGCACTGAACAGACCACTCTTCTTCCTGTGTAACAGGCAGGAGTATTGAATGTGCTGTCACTTTTCCTGTTCCTGAATGTTAGCTCATTCCCGTGTGCAACCAGCTTGAGATGCTGAATGAGCTCTTCTTTTAACTGCGGAAATGGGCAGTGTCTGGCCGTGCTGTTACATAAATGTTACCGATACTTTAACAGCACAAACCGGAATGCTGTTCGGGTCTTGATGCACATGGACGCAGAATGGTTCAGGAGCTGATGGGGGACAAAATGTTCTGAACATTCTGTGATCTTCAGTCATCATACCCACTTCCGATCTTATGATGGGAAAAGACATTGATGGAGCAACTGAAGATGTTTGTGCTGAGGAGACTAACGTGAGGATCTCCTGCAGAGATGTCCCGGGACTGAGAGGGTTGTTGGCGACTGACCCCAAACCTTATTGTGTTCTGAAAGACCACGTCCAGTGGGAAAGTTGCACCTGATTCCCATTCAGCTCAAATACATAGGTGGTCCCAATGCCATCCTCAGTCAAATACTGCATAGGTATCTTAGCCATTCACTCTTTCCTGAGCCCCTGTGTTCGCCTCTTGTTCATATCAATAGGTGACAATGTATGTGTAGGGTGTGCTTTCCTCTTACAGAAGGTAATCACTGTTAGAAATTATCTGGGCTAGAGAGCTACGGGAGCTACATTACTGAAAGCATTTCAGTCGGAGGTAGATGGATTTATGACCTGTCAGAGAGCTAAGAGGTGAAGAATTGGGCATTAAAGGGGAGTTAATGTCAACAGTAGATCAGCCATGATGGTATACAACGGCTTGATCATCCGAATTACCTGATCCTATTCCTTTTGTCCTCCTATTCAGTAATTGCAAAGTTAATGTTTGTAATTTTCCTGAATGTTCTTTTATTGAACTTTGCAATCAGAGAGAGTGAAGTATTTTGTAACTCATCTCTGGTTGAGGTATGGGGACTGTATTCACAGTGAATCTGGGTCTATAATATGACCAACAAATGAATCACAAGTTGCAGAGAGGAAACACTCTGTAATGAGACCAGAGGCGTCTTTTGAACCAAATAACATTTTCCAACCTACACCAAACCATGTGTGACAGTCTTGAGGGACTGGATGAGATACTGTGTTACTGTGGACCAGGTATCTGGGACAAGTGGCCTCCATCTGCTCCTTGTGGGAGCTGTGAGGGGTTGAATAGAACACAGAAACATAGGACTGAGCAGCAGGAGTGGGCCATTAGATACTTTATCACCGCTCCATGTGCTTTTGGTCTCAGCAGCACGTTTCTGTCTGTGTGCCATTTTACTACATACCAAAAACAACTTTGAATAAATGCAAACATCCAGAAACCACAATCCTCTGGGGAAGGGAATTTCCACTTTACAGCTCTTTGAGAATTTCTCATTTGTGTTTCAACAAATGTTGGAAGGTCACTAGGTCCTTTTCCAGTCCCACTCCTCCACTGGTTACACCCATCTTAAATGCAACCAGTTTTGTGATGTGACCAATGATGTAGATCTCAGAGTAGGTCATTTTCAAGAAAAATGTGAGACACAGAAAGTTGAACTCATAACAAATGGTAAAATGACAGAGTGTCCCAAATGTTATTCTGCCTTTGAAGTTACTCTGCTCACACAAGCTACTGCTAGTGGGATTTCTTTCTGGAACAGTTGGATTTGGCTGAATTCCCTTCGTTTCAGGCAGCGAAGAGATTCCAATGAACCCTCACCAGGAATCCTTCACAAGTGGTAAAGATAACTCAGGGATTTTCTGTTCTCACACTTTGCTATCGGGCGCAACAAAGTAAGAGAGAGAGATCAATCGGCTGCTGCTTCTCAGGCAGGGAACATTTTTCTCCTTTTCTGTGTTGGAACAAATAATTATGTCAACTGACCACCAAACTGGACCATGTGCGATCTCCTGGAACATTCTCTGGAAAACCTGATTATGGAGTATATGCAAGTGCGTCATTGCTCTTGTTGTGCACAAATCCTTCCAGTCCCAAAAATTTCCAACTTTACAATTTGATGACATGCTTATATGTGTCTGTGTAATTTGTAAATATTGGTAGGTGTCTTCATAGTATGTGTGTTAATATCAATGTATCTTTTCCTTAAAATTTATTCTCTAGCTTTAGTCTCCCTGACAGGAGATAATATGCATCCAGTTTATACACTTTTCATAAAGTCATGGATGGTTCAATACTATTTCTCAGCTAAGATCAATACTGATAATCCCCCATAACAAAAGACCTGCTTTCCAGGAATGAGTAAATCTTCGAAAATAATTATATCTTTTTATTTTAGTTTAGTGGATCAAACCTGAACACAGTGTATTAGGTGTGGTCTCAGTAATGCCCAGTACAGATGCAGTAAAACATTCCTGCAATTAAACCCGATGTTTTTTTTGCCAAAAACAGCATTATTCCACTTACCTTCCAAATCACTTGCTACATCTGACTTCATATGATTCATGTCGCAAGAACATGGAAACCTCCTGTATCACAGAGTTCTGCAATCTCTCTCCATTTAAATTGTTTACCATTGTTTCATCTTTCATGCCAAAATAAATAACCTACCTTATATTATTTCTGCTGAAGGTTTGCTCACTAACCTTCCCTGCCTGTATCACTTTGCAGCTCTCATACCTCCATTTGACGACACATTGAATGGCCATCTTGGTGTACGAGTTTATTGAGCTCCAAGCCAATCCCTCCCCTTCCTCCAGATCTTTGATAAAGATTATTGATCATTGATGACCCCACAGTGATCTCTGAGGCACTCCATCGGTTACAGCTTTGCAGCCTGAAAATAAACATTTGTCTTTACTCTCTATTTCCTGTTGTCAACAGCTTCCCTGTTCCTGTGTAGTAGCTCAGCTGGGTTGAAAGGCCTCCTCCTAGACTGTGTAGTGTACTGAACGAGCTGAATTACTTCATTCTATATTCCTGTGTAATTCCTTACAGGCGCATAATGGCCTCCTCCTGTCTCATTGTAACGATCCTGTCTGACTTAATGGAGTGGTCCCCTACCCTGTAACAGCATCAAGGGGTGGATTGAGGGAACAACACATGGGGTAGGGACAGCAGTATATCTCTGTAACAGCCTCGAGTGGTGGAATGAGGGAACACATGGGGTAGGGGCAGAAGTTGCCTATTCGGCTGCACCATTCAGAATGCTCATGGCTGGTCCGAGTGTGCCTGACCATCCATTTCCTGTCTGTTCCCAATAAACACTGACCCTTCTGTCCAGTAAAGGTCTCAGTCTGGAATATCTTCTATAACCGAGTCTTCACTGCTCCCTGAGGATGAGGACACCACAGGTAGCACAAGACTAAAGTGAAAGGGACATCCTTATTTCATTGTGGGACAACTGTTATTTTAAAACTGTGTTAACTGAACATCAAATCACCACCTCTTTTCAGACATAAGTGCAGAATAATTAGGAATAAAGATGAACCACTATGGACTCCAAACCTATCCCACATTCCCACTGACCCTTTCCAATCAAATATTTATCACGCTGATCCTCTGCTACTGTCTGAGGAAGAGAATGCCTGATAGCATAATACCGCAGGAGCATTAAGGAAATGAGCAGATCGAAGCCATTCAGCCTATCGAGTCTGAAATTCCGTTCAATAATTTCTTATTAGTACCTCGACCTCATTCTTCTGCCTTTTCCCTGGAATCCTTGATCCCCTTACAAATCAAAAACATATCGATTTGTGTCTTAATGACACTATTGTCTGTGCCCCTGTGTGTCTGTATGTGAGTAAGTGTTTGTGCGTGTATCTGAATGTGTGTGTGTATCTATGCCTGTGTTTTTGTATGTCTGGATGTGTGTGTCTGTGCCTGTGTTTTTGTGTGTCTGTATGTGTGTGTGTGTGTGTGTGTGCCTGTGTGTGTGTGTGTCTGTGTGCTTGTTATCTGTGTGTTTCCGTGTCTACATCTGTCTGTCTGTGTTTCAGCCTGTGTTGCTGTCTGTATTTATGTCTATTTGTATGTGACTGTATATGTCTCAGTCTGTTTATACGTGTGTGTATGCCTATCTCCTTGTAAGTATTGTGTGTGTTCGTCTGTGTATTTCTGTGTCTGCGTCTCTGTGAAGTGAGGTATCTGTGGCTGTTTTTTTTGGAAATGAAAGGGCTATTGTGAGTGTTGTGGGAGCTGCCAGTGGGTTTAAACTGAGAAATGTCTTTCACTGAACATTACTTCTTAACTGGTCAGTAGGACGTGGATGTTTCAGATTATCCACACGAGGCGTCCTGATCCACTCCAGCTCCTTAAGAGTCCTCTCCACATGGCGGGGTGAGGGGAGTAAGGGAACGGATATCGGGCACTCCACTACCCGGCTTGGAAATTTCTATCCTATTCCAGGCGGTTTCTCCTGGAATGGGAGAAAGGGGTGGAGGGAGAGTGTGAATGGGTGACCCTGCTGTTTGTGCTGGTGTAGGTGGGGAAAGTTGTGAGGTGTCTGGAATGAGTCAGTCGACAATTTTGAATCCATATAGTAGTATTAGTTGCTGAATTCAATAGTGAGAGTGGTACTGCCTGAGCCTTATTTGAAGACAGAGCGTGAACCTTGTTCGGGGCTAGGTGCTATAACAGATATACAGTGAGTGTGAGGGAGCAGAGAGTATATGGTAATTCTTATCCTAACAGAGAGAGGAGGATATTGTTGCTTGTCCAGTATTGTGGGACATTTCTCCAGATCATCTCAGCGTCGAGGTGAGCCTCCCTGAATGTCTTGTCCAGGTCTATCACTAATAACGACACAGACCTGTCCCTCAGCTTCCACCGAATCAGTTTAGGTAGAGTTTACAGATAGCAAGGAGAAGCAAATATTGGTGTGTTATATATCGAAATCAACACGGTAGCCGAAAATCGGAGCATCATATGCTCTGAAAATTAGAGAGGCAAGTATTGTGGATACCGCAGTCTTATTGAATGGTTAACAGCGTTAACTAAGTGACTGCTGAAGCTGTGAAAAATAAGTTCTGTAAGTGTATATGAGGTCGGTTGAAGAGTATGTTGTGAAGCAAACTAGAGAGCAGGTTATTTCGGATTTGATGTGGTGTGGTCAGAAGGACGAATTATTAACCTTGGTCTGAAGCAGCCTTTAAGGAATAATGGCATTTATAAGGTACAGTTTACAAGGTGTCTGCATACAATATAGAATGCTTGAATATTCTAGTCAAACATCGCGTAAGACTGGAGGCTAGAATGTCAAGATATCTTCAATAATTTTGGAAAGTACAATATAAAATTCAGTGGGAGACAAGCAATGGTTGTTAGAGTCATAGAGGCAGACAGCACGGAGTCAGGCGCTTCATCCCAAACTGGTCAATTGCAACCAAAATGCCCATCCACGCTAAACCCATTTCCCTGTCATTGTCCCGTATCTTTCCAATCCTTTACAATCCGTGTATTTGTTCAAATGCCTTTGAAATATTGTTAATGTATCCGTCTCAACCACTTCTCATTCCATATGCGTAACAGCCCCTGTGTTAAAAAGTTATTCCTCGAGTTCCCTTTAATTCTTTCCCCTCTGACCTTAAACTATAAGATCTCAGTGAGTTCGTAAATACAATGAATGTGAAGGGTATTTGGAGGAATATATGTAAGTGGAAAGTTAAAGTTTGGTTTTCCTTCATTTAAGGGAGTGAGAACATTGATGTAAAGACATGTTGAAACAGTTTGACAGCGTGTTGGAGGGACTGTAGCTGGAGTATTGTGCACAGGTTTGGTGACCGAATCACAGAAAGAATATACTGACCTGAGAGGAAGTGCAATTGGACATTCTCCAGATTAATCCCTCAGATGGTGAGATTGCCTGATGAGGAAACTCGGCCTGTGTTCTCTAGAGTTTCAAAGAATGAGAGGTGGGTCACAGTGAAATTTAGATAATTCACAAAACATTTGACAAGTTTGAAATTAACAGAACGTTACCCTCGCTGTCTATTCCACATTCAAGGCAAATAATGGCAGGATCTGGGACAGGACAGTTAAGACTGCAATAAGGAGGAAATTCATCACTTGTAGGCCACTAATTAACACAGGGGCATGGAAACCTACTGGTAGGAAAGATTCGGGAGAATCACCAGATATTCTACAAGTGTCTCCAGCAGAACAGAATAACTCGGGAACAGGTAGGACTCATTAGTGACTTGCCAAGTTGCAACCAAATGAACCTAAGTGTTAGGAGACAGAGGGTGGTGGTAGAGGGTTGTTTGTGTGATTGGAGGCTCGTGTCCAATGCTGCACCACGGGTATCAGTGCTGTGTCTCTTAATATTTGTGATTCGGAGGTGTTAGTGTTGGATTGGGGTGGACAAAGCTAAAAATTGCATAACACCAGGTTATACTCCAAAAGGTATATTCGGTGGGACTAGCTTTTGAAGTGCTTCATCAAAGCGCACAACCACCTGATGAAGAAGCAGCGTTTTGAAAGCTCGTGCCTCCAAATAAACCTGTTGGACTACAAGCTGATATTTTGTGATTTTAACCCTTATCATAAAGGATGCAGCTGTGAATATGGACGAGGGGTGGGGAGTGTCTTAAGTAAGTTTGTGTTTGATACAAAGAATGGCCGGGTAGATGACAGTGAAGAGGAAGGCCTTACGTTGCAGGAAGATACAGATGGAATTGTCAGATGGGTGGATCAATGGCAGATGGAATGTAACCCTGATAACTATGAGGTGATGCACTTTGGAAGAAGGAACCAGGCAGGCAAGGACTCAATGAATGGCAACACACTAGGAAGCTGGGAGGGTGCTTCTCCACACATCTCTGAATGTGTCTGGACAGGGTAACACACAATTTGAGAAGGCGTACGGGAGCGTAAACATAGCCTTCACATATCGAAGCATAGATTATAAGAGCTATGCGGAACTTTCATTAGCCAAGATGGAATACTGTGTGCAATTCTGGGAGCTACATTACAGGAAGGATGTGATTGTACTGGAGGGGGTGCAGAGGAGATTCACCAGGATGTTCCCTGGGATGGAGCATATCAGCTATGGATAGAGCCTGGATAAGCTCGAATTGTTTACTTTGGTGCAGAGAAAGCTAAGGGGGACCTGAATCAGGAGGATAAGATTACGAGGGATATGGATGGGGTAGATAGACAGCAGCTGGTCCTTTTAATCAAAGGGACACATTTTTGAAGTGAAGGGTTTGAGGTTTAGTGAGGATTTGAGGACTGTTTTTGAAGCACAGTATGTTTGGGTCTGGGATGCACTTCGTGAGAGGGAATTGTCATGGTAACCTCAAAACCATTAGAAAATACATGGTTGTGCACTTGAAATGCCATAGGATTCACGGCGACAGGTTTTGTGTTGGAAAGTGGGGCTAATGTAGACCGTGCTGTATTTCTGATAGTACAGAGTCTGTGCTTCTGTGATTAGATGGCTGTGGAAGGTCAATCATTCAGCAGCTTAAGATAGGAATTGATGGTTTTCTGAAGAATATCTTATCACAGTGTATATAAGTGAACTTGTAATATCTTCTGAAAATACGCCAATGGCAAAATTAAGAGAAATAGGTGCAGCTTTCTTACAGTCTGATACCAGAGAATTGAGGACAGGGAACTAGCAGATCAATGGAGCAAATACTTCGGTTATGCCTTCACAGAAGAAGAAAAAACAAAAATAAAATTTCCTCGCAATACTCGGGAACTTTAGTCTGGTGAGAAAAAGGGAATAGAATGAAATTAGTAACTAAAACATTTTCGAGAAAATATTGGACTGAAATTAATGGGCATAGACAAAGTCAACAGAGGTTTATGAAATAGGAATCATGTTTGGGAAAATGGCTTTTAGCAAAATTATGGAGAAGGTATCAACGCAATACGATTGGATTTTCAGAAAGATTTTTGATAAAGCCCCAAGCCTATTGTGCAAATTCGAATCCTATGGGACTGGGGCTAATATATGGTCATGGTTTTAGAATGGGAGAATTGGCAGGAAACAGTGAGTAGGAATAAAACCATGTTTTTTGAATGGAAGGCTTGGAGGATATAACAAGGATCGAGATTTGGCATCCAACTATTCCAAATACACATCATATCTTTGGTTGAGGGGCTCAATTCCAATATTCCCAAGACTGCTGACAGCTCTAAACGATGTCAGCTTGTGAGTGGATGAGGAGGACGTAAAAAAGGCTCCAAATTGATTGAGACAAGTGGAGTGACTGGGCAAATACCTGGCAGATGGAGAGCAATGGCAGAGATGAGAGGTTGTGTACATTGATGGGAACAATTGAATGGCAGCCTATCCTTTGAAAAGGGATTGGTTGAAATTTGTTGATATATAAATGAATTTAAGCTGCATTTTTGTTTATTTCTGCGCAGCATTCCGAGTCCATGTAGGGCAGTGAGTTCTGAACACGGAAGTCAATACTGGGAATGGCATTGGCACGCTGTATACAGTGTACGTAGACCCAGCAAGTAGGGAGCTGTAACATTGAAAAGAATCTGGATCTCCCTGTACACTAGTCACTGAAAGCAATATTGCAGCAGCAGAAAGCAGGTAGGAAGATAAATGGTTTATTTAACTTCATTTCAGGGTGATTTAGAATACAGGAGTAAGTGTCATTTACTGCAACTGTACGGGGACTTGGTGGGACCCCATATCGAACATTGTGCAGTATTGTGTGCAGTTTTGGTGTCCATACCTAATAAAGGGCAAACCTGACATTGAGGGAGTGCAGTGAAGGATGACCAGACCGATCTCTGGGATGACAGTTAGTTGTGGGAGCAGAGTTTGGGGTGACTGGGCCTGTATTCCATGGGCTTTAGGAAAATGAGTGGAGATCTCAGTGAGATATATAAAACTCTGACAGGGTGTGATAGATTGGAAGCAGGGATGTTAGTTCATTTTCTAGAAAATGG
This sequence comes from Chiloscyllium punctatum, assembly GCF_047496795.1. Lineage (NCBI taxonomy): Eukaryota > Metazoa > Chordata > Chondrichthyes > Orectolobiformes > Hemiscylliidae > Chiloscyllium > Chiloscyllium punctatum. Next base: position 23,006,221 of record NC_092772.1, read on the forward strand.
TTCACGAATCACATTGCAGTCAAATCATACTTAATAAACACGTGTTATCAGAGAATTCCCTATATATTGATGGGCCGAAGGCACTATATTTCAATATTGTTTCAACATATTTTGGGATATGAACATTCTGTGGGGAAAACTGCATTGAGGAGATGTTCGGCCATGAAATAGCATGCGGAAAGCTCAATGTGCTACATGACTTCCCCCTCTCCCGATGTTTCTGTTCAGTCTGTGGGAAAGCTCTGTAAATGTTGTCATAAGCTCTCAGATGTTTGGAAGGATGTCTATGCAGGGTCGATAGAACTGTGTTTCTCACTCCCTTTTCTGATAACGAGGTTGATGCTAGATGTTCTGTCAGGTTTTATCCTTTAAGACCTCAGAGTAGTTTAATATTATTGGGTGTCTCACTTGGCCGATTCAGAGACCATGTTTGTGTGTCTGGAGTCACTTTTAGGCCAAGAAAGCACGGGAGATCACTTGGGGAAGGAGACCGATGTTTACAATCAACATTGGACACTATTACTGACACCAGATTTTAGGTATCGATATTTTATTAATTATTTTTAACTTCCAACAGCTGCCAGATCATTGGGTTGGACTGGATTCGTAAACCAATTATATGTCCACTGCAGCACCATCTCCACATGGGGACCTATCAGAAACCACACTGACCCGATTATTTTGGTGCTACCTGACAGCTTTATCGAAAAGTATTCCCACCAATTTGACTGTCGAGATGGGACTGAGGGTGTGGTAATTGGTCAGATTGTAATTATTCTCCTATGCAGGGACTGGATATAGTTGAGTAATTTTCCTCATCGCCAGGGACATGTCAGAGTTGGAGCTGGAATGAAACGTAGGATGGCGTATTTACAGGGGGCAGGGTGGGAAGAGGTGTAATCTAGGTCGCTGTGGGAGTCAGTCGGTTTAGTGTATACGTCCGTGTTGAGTCGGTCGTCCGAGATAGAGATGGAGAGGTCTCGGAAGGGGAGGGAGGAGTCTGAGACTGTCCAGGTAAATTTGAGGTCTGGGTGGAAGGTGTTCGTAAAGTGGATGAACTGTTCAATCTCCTCGTGGGAGCACGAGGTAGCGCCGATACAGTCATCAATGTAGTGGAGGAAAAGGTGGGATTATATTCCCAATTCCTTCGCCTTCACCGCATCTACTCCCAGGAGGACCAATTCGAATACCGAACAATCCACTGGCCTCCTTCTTCAAACACCGCAATTTCCCCTCAGACGTGATTGACGATGCTCTGCACCGCATCTCCTCCACTTCCCGCTCCTCCGCCCTTGAACCCCGCCCCTCCAATCGCCACCAGGACAGAACCCCACTAGTCCTCACCTGCCACCCCACCAACCTCCAGTAACATCGGATCATCCTTCGTCATTTCTGCCACCTCCAAACGGACCCAACCACCAAGGATGTATTTCCCTCCCCACCCCTATCAGCGTTTCGGAAAGACCACTCCTTCCGTGACTCCCTTGTCAGATCCACACACTCCACCTACGCAACCTCCGCTCCCGGCACCTTCCCCTGCAACTGCAAAAAATGAAAAACTTGCGCCCACACCTCCCCCCTCACTTCCCTCCAAGGCCCCAAGGGATCCTTCAATATCCATCAGAAATTCACCTGCACCTCCACACACATCATTTAGTGCATCCACTGCACCCGATGTGGCCTCCTATACATTGGGGAGACAGGCCGCCTACTTGCAGAACGTTTCAGACAACACCTCTGGGACACCAGCACCAACCAACCGAACTGGCCCGTGGCTGAACACTTTAACTCCCCCTCCCACTCCGCCAAGGACATGCAGGTCCTTGGCTTCCTCCATTGCCAGGCCATAGCGACACGACGCCTGGAGGAAGAGCGACTCACCTTCTGCCTAGGAACCCTCCAACCACAAGGGATGAATGCAGATTTCTCCAGCTTCCTCATTTCCCCTCCACCAACCTTTTCTCAGTCCAAACCCTCAGACTCAGCACCGCTTTCTTGACTTGCAATCTTCTTCTCGACCTCTCCGCCCCCACCCCCTCTCCGGCCTATCACCCTCACCTGAACCTCCTTCCACCTATCGCATTCCCAATGCCCCTCTCCCAAGTCCCTCCTCCCTACCTTTTATCTTAGCCTGCTTGGCACACCCTCCTCATTCCTGAAGAAGGGATTATGCCCGGAACGTTGATTCTTCTTCTCCTTTGATGCTGCCTGACCTGCTGCGCTTTTCCAGCAACATATTTTTAAACAACTACCTCATTGTCCACTTTAATTTGAGGAATATCCGAATCAGAATCCTCTGAAGTTGTTTTTTTCCTTCTGTGCCGTAATCATTAACACCTAGTTCTCTGGCTGTCCTTACCTGTCAAAGTACATTTTGAGCATATTCACATGACATACGCTGTGAGATTTCTTTCTGTCTGGAGTCCCTATCATGTAGTTACTCTCACTCAATATCCGTTGTGTTTGATAAGGTCTACTAAACCTTGCTTTTCAAGGTTCACCTACAACTGGAAGTAACAGTAATATCTTATCCCCGATCGCAAAATTGCACTTTATTATTCCCTGTCCACTTCCTGTTTTATTGTATGTTGCATTTCTTTTAAATGCTGTCGAAGCAACTCCCCAGCGCTATTAATCGTTCCTTAAATTTTGAGACCTAGTCCAAATGTGTGGCCTTTGAACTCTAATTTACTATTTTCTCCTTAATCAATTTTAATGGTCCCCTCACTTAATGCCCCAAAAATAATTCCAATGGAACGAATTTGCTCTGTTAATTTGGGGTATCCCTGATCACAAAAAGTGGAAATGGAATTCCCTCACCCTAATCATCTGGATAATCCTGATTATAAGCCCTCAACATGGTTTTTAATGTTTAATGTCACCTTTTTAGTGCTCCCTGCAATTGTGGATGGTTTGAAGTAGATTTGAATTGCTTCATTCCTAAGACATTATCGTGATTAATTAGATGTGAACTTTGAACCTTGATCTCACTGTATCTTCATTGGTAGTCCGTATCTATTTTTTAAAAAAGACTAATTCCTTTACAATTCTTTTAGCTGTGATACTGCACCTTGGGATGGCCTCTGGAAATCTAGTCGATGCATCCATTATTGTTAAAAAAATACTGATGCCCAATCTTTTGATTGTGGTCTGGGACCTAGCCAATCATTTAAGACTCTTGTAAAAGGTTCCTCAAATGCCGGAATAGTTAAGAAAGGTGTAGGTTTTATTATCGCTTGTGTTTTTCCAATTACCTGACATGTATGATGCATCTGGAAAAATTCAACTACATCCTGTTGCAGTCCAGGCCAGTAAAATGTCTCTGTATTCAGTCTGTTTTTTCATCACTCCGAACTGATGCACCATTCGCACCACCTCCTTTCTGTAACCTATTGGCAATATGATTTGATGAATCGCTTCCCATTTCTCATCTCCTTGAATATATGATAGTCTCCATTTCCTCACTTGGACATCATTTTTAAGGTAATAAAGCTCAGGGATACATTCAAAATTCCTAACATATGTGCTTTTTGATACAACTGCTTTAAACTTTTATCTTTCTGCTGTGACTCAGTTAGTTTAGCTGAGCAAAAAATATTTACATGATCACCTATTTGCTCCTGTTTTGTCTCAACTTTCTGATGGAACAAAGTATCTGTTCATGCCACTTCAGCTTCCTTATCTTTACATTTTTGGTATTTTCTGTTTCGACTCGTGACATTGGGACTTTGTTACCCACAATCAGGAAAACTTCAAGGATAAGACTCCTACATTGATTCAGTTGCCTGCATATCCACTGGCTTTCCAACGAGAGTAGCAGTAATCCTACCAATGAATCAGCTATATTTTCCGCAAGGACAAGTTGTATTCCTGGAGCTGAGAGTTTGTCCAATACCTCTACCGCAATTTCCCCACACTTTTCTGGACACGCTATGCTCACTTTACATGATTTTGCACCTTTTAACTCATGGTGAATTGCCTTTCGCTGTACCTTGTCTGGAAATATTCCTTCAGGAGTACATATCTCCTTTTCTATTCACAGAGGATCCTGTGTCTCTTAATATTGCATCCTCTTTAACTGCCCTATGTGAATAAACTTTCCCTTTGCAGATATATTTTATAATCAGATCTGGTACTCCCTCCGTAACAAACCTCCAATCAGATTATACACTCTGATGCAGCTTTCTAGTTTCCACTGTGCATTCTGTTACCGCTCCATAAAAACTCCCAGATTTATTCCTTTTTCCTACGTCTGTGTTTTTTTTCTGAATCCACCAAAACAGTGATTTCATGTGCCCTAATTTGTTGCAATGAAAACACCGGAGTTTTTAAAAAATTCTTCTCTGCCTCCTTCAAGTATTGCCTTCACCGAGATCTACGTCTCCCTTTCTACGTGGGGATTTCTCCTTGCCCCAATTTTTATCCATCATGGACTGAAATTGACTCTGGAAGCCAAAACAAGTTTTATAACAATAATCACTAGTCATAATCATCAGCCACTTCAGCTACCAGTCTTGCCTTTATTACTCTAGTATCTTCCAAATGAGTTTGCACTATGTGATTGCTTAAACTCCTCCAAAGTAATTGTCTCTCTCAGAGCATTGTAGGTTTGCTCTCTTTTTAAAGCTCTTATCCATCCATCAAAATTACTTTGTTTGATTCTTTCCAACTCAATATGGGTTCGACCAGGATCCTTCCTTAAATTCCTCACGTTGTCTGTAGGCTTTTGGCACGTGCTCATACGTATATTTTCCTCTCCTCATACTCCCCAGATCCCTCCTCTGATAGTGTTGCACATACCTCACTCGCTCTACCTACAAGTTTTGTCTGGGTCAACAAAACCTACATGGTCACTGCCCACTGAAATTCTTTAGCCACTTCCCTACTCATTAATCTAGGCAAGGTGTGAATATACTGAAACACATTTCTCACCAGGCTTTGGACGACCATGGGTTTACCCATCTTCAGTCTGTTCCTCATGAAGCTTACCTTCAACCTTCATCCTTATCCTTTTCAGCTGACTTTCCATTCTAAGTGTCCACCTCGGAAGCTCAAATGCTCCCTCTTTTTCTTTCTCTCCTGCTGAAGCTATTTATTTTTTTCTCTTTCCTCTGTTAAACCTATTCGTTATCTTTCTTCCTCTTCTGATTTTAGTCGTAGCTCAAACTGCTTCACCTCTGCTTCCAACTCAAGCTGCCTCTTTTGCGATTGAAGTTTAGTTATCTCCACAGATCCTGATGGAGTTTGCAGCAAATTGGAATGCCGAGCTACTGCTGCAATCATCTCATCTTTCCTCATATCAGACGGTAGCTTTACCTCCCTTTGTCTTCTAATTCCCACGGCTTGGACTTATGTGCATTTTGTAAAACCCCCAAGGTCACTTTCTCCACCTCCAAAACAAGCTTGGTTCCAGCAAGAACCATTGCTGTCTGAAGGTCTGTTTACTCACCAAATCAACACACGAAATAAGAGACATAATACCCGCCACTCGCTGTCTAAATCCCGCGAAGGCCCCTAATCTGTTATGGACCAAACCCGAACCCTCAAAACATTTTAAGCAGGTAGCCGGACGGTAAATTTGCTACTTGTTGAAGGTTAGTGTATAGCTGATATTCCCAGAGTGAATTAGCTGGTCAGACTGCCGAGTTTTAAACAAATGACATTTATTTGCCAAATTACCAAATTAGATTACTTACAGTGTGGAAACAGGCCCTTTGGCCCAACAAGTCCACACCGCCCCGCCGAAGCGTACCCACCCATACCCCTACATCTACATCTACCCCTTACCTAACACTACGGGCAATTTAGCATGGCCAATTCACCTGACCTGCACATCTTTGGACTGTGGGAGGAAACCGCAGCACCCGGAGAAAACCCACGCAGACACAGGGAGAACGTGCAAACTCCACACAGTCAGTCGCCTGAAGCGGGAATTGAACCCGGGTCTCCGGCGCTGTGAGGCAGCAGTGCTAACCACTGTGCCACCGTGCCGCCCATTAAACATAAGGAACCAAAAACAGAATACCTGAATAACGTATCGTATCCGAACCTGACAGTCTATCCCGATTTCAGGATGCTGTTCCAATTTACTTGCAACAATTCCAATAAACAAAACGCCTTCGCACCAAGAATAAAACTGACACAACTGCTTACAGGTTAAAATGTCGGAAGTGCAGAAGGAGGCAGAGAGCGTCCAGTGACTCTGACTCAACTAACCCCGAACTGATCCAACCTGTCCACCTAGGGAGCAGGACAGGTCCTCCTGATTATACAGGGTACTTTCTAAAGATTTGAAAGGCTTCTGGATGAGGCATTATCTGTTAGGTATAAACAAATGGACCACAAAGAACCTTTCAAAATTCTGACATCTTGGAATCTTGGGTCCTTTAGACCTTCTTTCAAAAAAACTAAGGACAACATAACCCTGTAAAAGGACTGGCTTTGTGAGAACATGCACATTTGGCGTTGGACTGAATTCCAAAAATGTAAGTCTTACAGCTTTGAAGCCAATATAATGTATTAAGGTGTTTGTTAGTTTACATAAAACAGTGCTCAATCATATTGTGTGTTGAAGATTCAGCATTGTCACGAGTGGAATGTCCAGAAATATCCACACTTCCTGTGTATGGTCAGGGCAAATATATCCACTGAGAATCTGTTGCTTAGCGCCTGTTCTAGTCGAGGAGAGACCAGCATGGAAACCACATCTAGATTGTGATTTTTCTTTTGTGGATGGTCATGGTGGAGCGTTCAGGTGGTTACAGCATTGCAAATGAATAACACAGCAGAATCATCTAACCCGCAATAAGAAAACGTCAATAATTCTCCCTCACAATTAACTTCACGAGAGCAAATGGAAATGGGAGATGTGACCATTAGCCAGCAATGTCAACATTCAGTTCAATCCAGTTGTTATTTTGAACTGAAGGTCGCATTCCAAAAGGAGTTATCTGGATCTGTTTGTTCAGTGACTGTGATTGATGTCAGTCTCCATGGATTCTAATTATGTCACTGGATGGTTTTCTTCTTCTCTTTGTACGGGGCTTCTTCCAATGCTTTACCCCATTGTTGCTGCAGATGTATCAGCAGCAATACTGACAAGGATCAGCAGTTGCAGCGTACATCAGAATCTGAGAACCATAGACTGGAATGTTTCAACAGTGGATCAGAATCTGACAGCATTAGACTGGAATATGCCAACATTGGATCAGAATCTGAGAACAGTCGACAGGAATGACGCATCAATGGTTCAGAATCTAAGAAAAATAGACTGGAATGCTGCAACAATGGACAGGAGTTTATCTTGGGGTCTTTTGTATCTTTCCTGGTTTGGGCACATATTACCAGATCGGATATACGGTGTACTGCTGATTATTCAGGCTGGTTACTATCCAATGCTCGCTATTGTTGGTGTTCCTGGTAAGTCTTCCCATCACTATCGATTTATTAATCCCATGGTGAACTTCAGTGCTATTTCTGTTATCTATATTTAGTAAATGCTGAAACTGTCATCTTCAGTTTTAAATGCAAATGCATTCATTACCCACAAATTCAGAACCGCCCACACCCCCGCACACATAAACATCTGAAAACAAGACTGTTCACAATCACAAAGTACCTATTTTCCCCGAATTGATTTATGTCTTGGTATTCTTTCCATCACGAAAGCTACCCACTCCCAGCTCCATGGTATCGCCAGACGCCGTCTTGACGTCAGTGCGAGTGCTAAATAACCCATTATCTATACCTTTGTAAAAGTCAGACTTTATGGTTCCTGTTCTCTTCTAATCAGTCTTTCCGTTACAAATGTTTCCATCAAAATCTTGTTCTTGTCTGTAAATTAAATTCATGACAGGGACACGGTGTCAGAGTAGTAATGTCGATGGCCACGTAATTCAGTGGCCCAGGTAACTACACCATGGACACTGTTTCAAATCCTATCACAGATGATGACAGAACTTAAATTCAAATGACAGGAACTGGAAATAAAAGTGAATTTTACTAGTATAATCCCACCAGCACTTTGTCAATAAGTTTATCTATTTCACTGTTGCCCTTTGGTGAAGAAATCTCACATTATTGTCTGGTCTGAATTAAAACTGACGTCAGACCCAATACCATAAGGTATGGCCTCACAGTAAAAGGCATTTAGTGAGGTCCACAAATGCTGCCCTGTCAGTGATGCAGACATCCCATGAAAGGTAGAGGCAAAAAAAAAGAATGTTGCTAGAGATTAGAAACAAAAGGAGCGAGTAAGTGCCAGAGAAACTGAACAGATATGGTAGCCTCAGGTCGAGAGAATAATAGAAGTGACATTTCGCGTCCAATGACCATACATCAGAACTGAATGCAGTTGGTATATAGTGTGTTTGTTGTTGATGACAGGGATGGCTGTTGTGAAAGGGAGAAGCAGTGAGTTGAATAGATAGAGAAAGAGAGAGGTAGAGAGAAAGAGACAAACAGAGGGAATGTTGATGATTAGCTGGAATGGAAATAATAGTCCAGACTAATCTTATTTATTTTTCTCCTGTTCCCATATTACTGAAATGCATGCCCATGTGAGGTGTACCTCCATGTCCCAGTTTGAAGTCACTATGTCCCTTTGTCTCTCTTACTTGAGTGTCATCATCTTCTTTTATTCAGTAATGGGATGTTGGGCCAGTAATTAATTCCTTTCCTGATTGTCCTTGAGAAGGTGTTGGTGAGCCACCTCCCTGACCCACTGCAGCCTGTGGGCTGTAAGTAGTCAGTGTTGTGGTCCGCCCGGTTTCATTTATTTGAAAATTTTAGTGAGTGATATAACGGAGCGGCTGGCTTGGCCATTTCAAACTACAACTGTATGTTAACCACAGTGCTGTGGTCTGGAGTCACAGGTAAATCCGACCAGGTGAAGACAGTAGATTTCCTTCTCTGAAGTGCATTAGTGTTCCAGGTAGGACAAACACAATGGTTTCATTAGATTCTCAATTCCTGATATTTTATTGAATGCAATTTCCAACATTTGCCGTGGTGGGATTCGAAACCGGGGTCTCGGTTATCACCTGAGTCTCTGGGTTATTATTCCAGAGAAAATACAGCTAGGCCATCACCTCTGCAGCATCTGCAACCATCTCCAACCATCTCCAATGGCAATAGTGGTGTTGTTGTTGGCGTGGCTGTGCTTAAAGCATAGCGTTTTTCAAGGCAACAAAATGATTTGGCAAAACATACCATCCTTCCCAGTTTGTATTTATGCGAAGGTGAGATGATGGGAAGTGTTCTTGGTGAAAAGGAGGTGGGTGTCCTTGGTCATGAGCCACTGATAGAATTCATACGCAGCAGTAGGTAATCAGCACAGTAATGTACAGTGTCCTTCATTGTAAAATGATGGAAGTATAAGTATGAAGACACCTTACTGAATTGGTAAAGTGTTATTGAAACAGTACTTGGGACGCTGTGAACAGATTTTCTCTCCTTTATGAGGAATGATCTCCTTGCCACAATGAGACAGAATACAGGCAATGCGCCAGAGTAATCCCTGCGTTGAAGGTACCACAAGGAGAGTGTGAAGGAAATGAGTGATTAATCTGTAATGCGTAAAAAGAATAAAAAGTGATTGCAATAAAACTTGAGCGTTATGGACCAGTATTCATTATTTTCAAAACTAAGCATTGATACCGTTAAATATTCCGTGTTTCCCGCAATTTATATTTTCTCATTTGGACAAATATATGATAGGGAATGTTAAGAAGGACATGGGCCAAGTACAGGAAAATGGAGTTAGCATGGATGGACATTTTAGTCTGAATGGTCCAGTTTGGGCTAAAGGGCCTGTTGAACTCTATGACTCTGTGATAGTTTACATGTCCCTGTGGAGCCCACATGTTGGTTGAGAGACAGCTCCAGGCTCTGACCAAACTCTCTCCGTCTCAACGCACAGTTGGAGTGAGACCCTGCACTGAGCATCATGTTGTTCACAAACTTGTCAGCAGCCACATTCTGACAGGGTTGGTCATTCTCAAAGGCTTCTGACATCCATACAGAAGACTAGCCCTGTCTTCTCGGAGATGGAAGATGCCTCCTTGAGATGTGCCACATACCATCCGGTGTGCCTCCTTACCATCAGCAAACCATGTTAATGTAACACGTGTGAAACATTAGCAAAGGAGCCAGGAGGCACAACATGGAGCAATCTGTTTATGCAGCCTCTGCTTCATTAGTTTGTAGTGTTGCAGCATCAATTACATCCTCCAATTTCAGTGTAACTGTTTGGACGGGCTGAATGGCCTCTTCTGTTCATTTGTCAATGTCTCGGGTGGCTGAATGTCCTCTTCCTCGTTCCAGGGAAGAGGTTCATTATTGGGTGACCCGTGGTAGCTGCTTACCTGCGTGTTGTGCTGACTAGATTCCTTATCTCCCTGTGTAACATTAGACAAACAGGAGGCTGGAAGAAACAGCAAGTTAGGCAGCATCAGGAGGTGGAGAAGTCAACACTTCAAGTATACCCGTTCTTCAGGACTGCGGGTGGGGGTAGGGGGAACTGCAGATAAAGAGAGAAGGGAGTTGTTGGGGTGGGAAGAGCAGCAGGATGGTGAGGTAGCAGATAGGTGGACACAAGTGGTGGGTGCAACCTGGTTGGTCGATGGGAGGGATGAATCCGGTTGGGAGCTAGAAGGTGGGTCATTTGGTGCAATGAAAGGGAGAAGGCGGGGCTGGAAAGGGAGTAGGGCCATGGCTGGGAAGTTTATTCCAAATTGGAGAACCCAATGTTGAGTCCTTCAGGTTGTAGGCTAACCAGGCAGAAGGTAAGATGTTGTTCGTCCAATTTGCGGTCTGACTCACTGTGGCAACAGAGGAGGCCAAGGAGGTCACGTTGGAAAGGAATTGGGAAGGGGAATTGAAATAGGTGGTGCCTGGGAGTTCAGGTCGGCCGCTGTTGGCCCTGTCGTGATGCTCGGCGAAATGAGCCCTTAGTTTACGTTGCTCTCCCCGATGTGGAGAAGACCACACCAGGTGCACCTGATGCAGTAAACTAGGTTGAAGGAGAGGCAGGTGACCTATGTTTCACGTAGAAGGACTGTCTGGGGCCTTGAATGAGATGAGGGAGGTGGTGTGCCAGCAGGTGATGCATTTTTTTCATCTGCAGGGTCAGTTGCCAGTGGGGCGTGGCGGGTTTGGTGGGGAGTGTGGCACGAACCAAAATTGGCGAAGAGATTGGTCCTTGTGGAAGATGTGTCAGGTGATGGGATCCAACCTAGTTAACTGTATCTGGTGGTACTGATGTGGTCTTCTCTATGTCAGGGAGACCAAATATAAACTAAATGGAATGCTTTGCTGAGCATCTCAGCTGGGCCTGAAAGGCTGATTTGACCTCACAATCACCTCCGATTTCAATTCCCCCTCCCACTCCATTTCCGACATGGTCATCCTTGACCTCCTCCATTGCCACAACGAACCAAAGCACATCTGGAGGAACATTGAATATTCCACCGGTGCAGCCTAAAGCCCGGGAGACTCAACATTGAGTTTTCCAAGTTCTAGTAACCTCCCTTCCAATACCCCGACTCCCTTCCCAGCCTCTCCTCCTTCCTTTCCTCTGATCAACCCATCTTCCAGCTGTCAACTGGATTCATTCCTCCCATTGACCAACCCAGTGGTACCCTCTACCTGTGTTCCCCACCTCACCACACTGCCTCCTCCGACTCGTGCACCTCGACCCTTTATCTGTACACACCGTTACCCCACCCCCAGTCATGAAGAAAGCTTATGCCTAAGGAGTGGACTTCTTCTCCTGATGCTGCCTGGCCTGTTGTGTTCTTCCAGTCTCCTGCATTCCAACATTTGTAATGGGCTGTGCCTCTTCTTATCCAATAGCTTCAATGGGCTGAATGGCGTTCTCACATTTCTGTGACACCAGCTTGGGATACAGAATGAGCTCCTCTTTTTTAGTTCTTTGGAAATGTTCAGGGTCTAGTAGTACTGTTACATGAATGTTACCTAGATATTAACAGCATGAGCTTGAATGTTGACCAGGTTTTGATGCTTTATGCGATATTTTCTCTTTCCTCTTTCTGATCTAATGACGGAGGGTAAGACGTTAATGAACCCGCTGAAGATGTTTGTGCCGAGGAAGCTACCCTAAAGATCGCCAACATAGATATCTAGGGACTGAGAGGATTGATCTGCACCAGCCACATGGTGTCCTGAATGGCCCAACCACCTGGGAGTTTACAACTGATTCCCATTAGGTTCAATGTTATTCAGTTTCCTTGACACATTCCTCAGTCACGCCCTGCCGTGATGTCTGGGTCAGTCACTCTGATACTATGCTCATATATTTTGTTCATGTCAAAGGTCAAGGTAAATCCGTGGGGACTGTTTCCTTCTCTCAGAGGGTAGTGACTATTCTGGCCTCTCTATCCCAGACAGCTACATCTCTGAACTGTTTGGGGGAGCAGAATGGTGTTAATGGATCTTGACACATCAGGGAGTTGAGGGCGACAAAGAATTGGGCAGAGAAGAGAAATTAATGCCGGAAGCGATCAGCCCTGACCTTATTGAAGGGAAGTGCAGGCTTTACAGGCTATATAGTCTGGTGTTATTCCAGTGTACCACATAGGCCAGTCATTTTGTTGCCTCTTCCATTTCCTGTGTTATTGACTTCAAGTAGCTGAATAGCCTGATCATGTTGCTGCATGATCTAGAATGGGTCTAGTTCTGTTGCCTTGAGGGCTGATTGGCCTCCTCCTGTAACTGTATATCATACTCCAGGGGCTGAAATGCCTCATCCTGTTCTGGTGTAACTGAAATCCATATAGTCCAGATCTACCACCCTCGGAGAAAGTGAACACTGCAGATGCTGGAGATCAGAGTTGCAAAGTGTGGCACTGGAAATGCCTAGCTGGTCAGGCAGCATTCAAGAAGCAGGAGTATCGAAACCTTGGACATTCCTGATGATAGACATATGCCGAAAACGTCGATTTTCCTTCCCCTCCAATGCTGCCTGACCTGCTGTTCTTGTCCAGCACCACACATTTGGACGTCGACTGGCCCGCCCTAGTCAACCTTCCTGGTCACATCATCAAAGAAATTTAACAAATTCTTCAGGCATGAACTTCCACTCAAAAAGCCATGCTCACTATTCCTAATCAAACCCTGTTTTCCGAATGCATGTAAAACTTATGCTTCAGAATCTTCTCAAGTAATTTACCTACCACAGATGTTAAGCTGACTGGTCTGTATTTCCCAGGCTTTATTTTTTCAGTCCTTCTTGATTAAGTGCACATTTGCTCTCCTTCAGTCTTCTGGGATCTCATCTGTGGTAACTGATGGTCAAAATTATCAGCCACGGCCCCCGCAAATTCTTCTCTTGCCCCTTTCAGTGTTCTTGGATATATCTGGTAAGGACCATGAGATTTCTCCAACTTCAAAGATTCTAGTACATCAATTACCTTCTCTACTGTGATACAGACTGTCCCTAAGATATCACCACTAATTTCCCCAAATTCCCATATATTCATATCTTTCTCCAATGTAAATATAGAGGAGAAATATTTGTTGAGGACATCACCTATCTCTTCTGGTACTACACATGCATGTCCACTTTGGTCTTTGAGGGGTGTTATTCTCTCTTTAGTTAATGATTTTCCTTTAATATACTTAAAGTGCCTCTTTGGATTCACCCTGATTTTCTCAGTCAAGGTTATTTCATACCCCCTTTTTCGCCCTCCTGATTTCCTTCTTCAGTGAACTCCGATATCCCCTGTGCACCTCCAGGGATTTCCGTGATCCAAGCTGCCTCTACCTGAGCCACGCCTCCACATTTTGTATGGTCAAAGCATAAACATTTCTTGTTATCCAGTGTTCCTCATTCCTGTCAACGTTCCTTTCATCCTCACAGGAACATATAGATCTTAAGCTCCCAGTTGCTGGAGGTCCATTTGCTTGCAAACTGACTACTTCGATCAACCCCTGCAAATGCCTGTCTGACTTTATCAAAATTAACCTTGCCCCAATTTAGAACTTGAATCTGTGGACCAATTTCTTCCCTCTCCATAACTATTTTCAAATTAACAGATCTATGGTCACTGGTCCCAAAGTGCACATCTACTGTCACCTCACTCACCTATCCTGATATATTTCGTAAGAGTAGGTCAAATATTGCCCCTTCCTGATTAGGACCCTCTATATACTGCTGGAGGAAACTTCCCTGACGCACTGAATTGATTCCATCCCATCAAATCCCTAAATGCTCTGGCAGTTACAGTCTGTGTTATAAAAATTAAAACCCCTATTATGACAACCCGAATGTTCCCTGCAAGTCTCCCCAACCTCTCTAGATATTTTTGTTACTGTAATTCCTGTTGACTGTTAGGGGGTCTATAGTACCACCCAAATAAAGTCACCATCCGCTTCTTATTTCTTAGTTCCACCCACAAAGCCTCACTGGATGATTCATCAGTTATTTTATCTCTGATCAGTGCTTTCTACTCCCCTTGATTAGAAATGCTACTCCCCTCCCACTTTCCACCATCTCTGTCCCTCCTAATGCATTTATCCTTTTACATTCAAGGTCAGTCCTACCCATCCCTCAGCCATGTTTCTGTAATAGCGAGACTATCCAGCGCCGATTATCTATCCACACCCTGAATTCATTGGCCTTACCTGTCAGCCCTTTCACATCGAAATAAATGCAATTTAATCAACAGGAAATTCCTTGCTCCCTATCATGTTCCAGCCTGGTCTGTCTCTTCAACGTACTATTTCTGAATACTGTATCTCCTTCCAGCCTCATATTTGCCTCCCTGCTCTTGAGGATACCACCTCCTGCCAATCTCGTTTAAACACTCCCTTGTAGCACGATCAAAACTGGCTGCGAAGATATTGGTCCCCCGTCCAGTGCATGTGCCACCAGTCCCTCTTGAACAGGTCAACTCTGTCACAGAAAAGCTCCCAATGATCTAAAAATATGAATCCCACCCCCTGCATCAATTCTTTAGTCACATACTTATCCGCCATATCTTCCTGTTCATACCTACACTAGCTCATGACAATGGAAGTCATCAGGTGACTGTCAAGGTCCTGTTCTTTTAACTTTTCTTCGAGATCTCAGTAATCACTCTGAAGGACCACATTCCTATGTCTACCTGTGTCATTTGTGCCAACGTGCATAATGACTTCTAACAGTTCACACCTCCCCCCACCCTCCACCCCGCCAACTCCAGCAGACACTCAGAGACATCCTGGACACTGACAACTGAGAGGCAACACACCATCCTGGTTTGCCGTTTGAGGCCACAGAATCTCTTATATCGAAGACCCTGTTTACCTTTATCCTTTCCCATTGCTCCCCAGACCCAGTCGTAATGCAACTAAACTGGCTACTGCTGCTTTCCCCTAAATGGTAATTTCCTGATACCCATTTCCCAACACCACAAAGTCAGTATCAAAAATGGTATACTTGTTTTCGAGAGGAATGCCACAGGGGATTCCTGCACTCTCTGCCTACTCCCTTCCCCATTCCTGGTTGTCGTCCAGCTACTCTCTGCCTGGAACACGACAGGAAGCAAGGAACGCCTGTTGGATTAAATTGCGTTTATTTAAATGCAACACGGCTGACAGGTAAGGCTGATGAACTCAGGGCGTGGATCTTTACATGGGACTGGGATATGACAGTCTTTAAAGAAACACGGCGAAGGGAGGGACTTGGGTATGACCACCTCACGAAAGCTCTTATCTCTGAAGTGCTCTGTATCTGGATGATCCGGAGAACAGCCAACTCCAGATCCTGAACACTGTCTCCCAGGAGCTGCAGCTGGTTGCACTGCCCACACGTGTAGTCATCAGGGACAGTGGAAATCTTCCTGAGCTCCACATCCCGCAGGTGGAACGTGCAACTGCCCTAACTGCCATCTCAACTGTTGTCAAACTAGCATTAAAAAGACTTTACGTGAGCTAACCTGTACCTTTGGCTGAGCCTCTGCTCACCAAAGCCTCTGGAACCAAAGCATTACGACCTATTCTGCCACTAACAGCACGTCAATAGACCACTCCACATTTAGTTTTGGTTAAGGCAGGAGGGAAACACGACAGTGATGCATTGTTTGGGACTTAAGCACCCCTTGACACCAGACCAAAATACTTGGACTTGGAGAGTGTCTTGCTGAGGTTTTCTTTCTCGTCGTGGTGACTGCACAGATGCAAATATTCACCCTGACAGCCAATCCACGTTGTCGCTGTCCTCTGATCTTTTCTGTCTATTAGTACTGCATTTATGAATTCCTTGAATCTATTGATTGCTTTCCAAACTGTGTCTCATTCTGGAGGAAGAGATGCTGGTGTTCCAGTGAATACAGGCTATTTGAAAAGGTTTACCATTAGACATATGAGCGATATAATGCCCATCCGCTCGCTGACTCTGTTTTTCCTTTCAATTAGGGTACATTTATTCTGATAACCTTCAATTCCATTTTCCAGCATTTTCCCTGCAACCCTTGTTTAAAACTCTGTCCATCTCAGCCTTGAACATATTTAGTGATCATTCCTCAACAGCTATCTCAATTTTCTACAATTGTTTCCCTCCCACTGAGGTGAGACTTGGTGGTCTTTAATCCCATGGCTTTTTTTTCTAGCTTTCTGTGTGGAAGTTAAACCTACATTAGATGTTATCATGTTCGATCATACCAACTTTGTGGCCAGAGGCAAAACTAAAAAAAAAAACGAAACACAACGTTTAAGAACCTGTAATCTCCTCCCTCATCTTCCACATCAGTCTAAGATACAGTTCATCCGGATCAAGGGATTTGGCCACATTTTATCATACACCAACTTCCAATTCTTCCTCAGCTTCTGTGTCAATTTGCTCAAGGTCACACTGTCAGGAACAGACATTGAATACAGTAACTGCTCCTCCAAATTGAAGACCAATATGTAATAGGTCTTTGACATATTCTCTGGCTCTATGCACAGGTTGCCTCCTCGGATCCTAATGCTCCCTATTCTTTCTCTAGTTATCCCTCTTACCCTTAATAAACCGATAAAATGTCTTTGGAGTCTTGAAAATACTGCCCACTAATATTTTTATCACCGCTGCACCCCTACCCTCTTTTTGCTCTTTTACTTACTTTCTTGAGTTTAGACCTTCACGTTCTCTCCTCTTCTGGGACCTCCATTGACCTGCTCCCTTTTGTAGGGGGTAGTGTAATTTTTAAACGGTTAGCTGCCTTTTAGTCTTTTCTACCTCATAGTAAACACAAGCATGTAGGGGGTAGACGGTTAGCTGCCTTTTAGTCTTTTCTACCTCATAGTAAACACAAGCAGACACTCGAAACTGTTGCCGGACCTCCCCCACGTTTATATGAATGAAACAGTTGTAACAGCTTTCCTCGATAGTTGAGAGGCCGCCCTTAACCACAGTTGTACAACATCATCCATATAAGGGAAGAATGGGAAGCTCAAACACTGATTGGCCAAGTGAATGATAAAAGAATCGCAGGCACCAGAACCCAAAAAAGGAAAACAGTGGGGAATCCGAGCACTCGTTGGTCAAGGCAGCAGTAGTAAACCCAGCCCACATATACATGTATATAATGTGTGGAGATTACTATGCTTGTGTGTGTGTACCTTTGGGAACAGCACCCGACTTTGCAAAGTTGAATGAAAAGTTTTGGACTGACTCCTCCGTGTCTTTGTTCCTGGGAAGGGAAATAAAAAAAGTGCCGTAGATGGGGCTGGATAGCCACCTATCTCGCACAATTGGGGGCTCGTCCGGGATGAAATAATTATTGCCGGGGGGGGCAGTCTCTTCGGCTCACGGATCAAGCCTGATTACAACAAAGACGCGTCTAGTATATATTTATACTTCTCACTGATCGGCTTGGTCCGTTGGCCGTCTGCCAAGAGACGATGTGACCCGGCTCATTTAAAAATAATTTTGAATCCTGGAAAAGGAACACACGGACGAGTGCTGGGACGACCGGTTAGTGACTATACACGGGGGTACACACATTTAAAAAGGCCAGACAACTCCGTGCACGGATCAAGGTAAGAGATTCTTTTGTTCTTCCTTGTTGGCCGCGTGGTTTTGACGGTCATCTGTGAAAACGCTTTGGGCGTTTAAGACCAGGACTGAAGATAAACCACGGGAAATTGTGGTTTTGACGGTCATCTGTGAAAACGCTTTGGGCGTTTAAGACCAGGACCGAAGATAAACCATGGGAAATCAGACTTCTAGATTTACTAAGGAAAAGTCAGGGAAGACTGCAAATGGGAAAGAAATACCCCCCGATAGTCCATTAGGTCGGAAGTTAAGTCTATGGACGGACAGTAGTAGAACGAAGGACTTAAAGAAAGAGACCATGATAAAATATTGTTGTTTTATATGGACCAAAGAACCTATCCGCGCCCCCTCGGTAGTTTGGCCCGAGTATGGGTCTGATGAAGACTGGGTGTGTCAAATCCTAAATGTATATGTTAACAGAAAACAACCGTTTGACCCAGAGGAGAGCAAATATGCCGCCGCCTGGTTGGCGGGAGACGGCGAGAGTCCCACGCGTCTCTATCCTCTGACTCCCCAAACAGACCCGAGGAAGCCCCAGAAGTCTTGGGACATCCTCACCGACGGTTTGCCACCGTCTTCCCCGCCCCCGTATATACCACCCGCGCACGACCAGGCGTCCAGCGCGGACCTCCCTCCTGCGATGGATAATTCCGAGTCCCAGCAGGCTACGACCAGTGAGGAAGGGACTGCTGGGGGGTGTACAGGAGGGGGCACAGAACTCACCCCAGGCACTAGGAAATCAGTCCGACTCGAGATGCGGAGAGGTCGAGAAGAGGGATTGAGAGCTGGGAGGAGTGATAATATTGAACAGCTGAACCCCTTACGAGAGGTGCCGTTTGGGAACGAACGGACCGGGTTTGTAGTACAACCTTTAAATTCTGGGGATATCCGGCATCTCCGTAATGAACTACCCCGTCTACTGGACGACCCCGTCAGTGTGGGAATACAACTGGACCAATTTCTGGGGCCCAGTATATACACATGGGCTGAACTGCAGGCCATGATGAGAATACTATTTAATTACGATGAAATTGTTATGATCCGGAATAGTGCAATGGCCATTTGGGATAGGGAGCATCAGGACGGCCCTCAGCGTGGAGAGCAGAAGTACCCCTTAGAGGACCCCCGGTGGGATCATAACGACGCGGGGGGAAGGGCCAATATGACAGACCTCAGAAGCCTTATAATCAGGGGGATCCAAACCTGCGTGCCCAAACAGCGGAATTTAGCAAAAGCATTTGAAGTTGGACAGAAAAAGGATGAATCCCCGAGTGAGTTTTTAGACCGTTTGCGGGAGTCCATGCGAAAGTATTCAGGTTTAGACCCCGATGGGGAAATAGGCAAGAGCATGCTTAAGGTGCACTTTGTGACTAAGTCATGGCCTGATATTTAGAAGAAATTACAGAAAGTGGAGGATTGGGCTGAAAAGGATGTTGCAGAATTATTACGGGAAGCACAGAAGGTGTACGTTCAGAGGGATGTAATAAGGGAGAAACATAAGACAAAAATGATGGTGGCAGCCGTACGGGAAGCTTGTAAGTCCACCGGAATGGGGGAGGGAGATTATGGGGTGGAAAGAGGAACGTCGAAGAAAAGTTGGAGAGGGAGAGAAGCGAGACGGGGCAGAAGTGAGAGAGGAGGATCTTATGGAATTGAGCGCCCTCAGAAGGCTGGATGTTACCATTGCGGGAAACTGGGACACTTCAAAAGGGATTGTCCCGAGTTTAAAAGGGAAAGAGAAGGGATGTATGAAATGGAGTGTGAACAAATGGATTAGGGAAGTCAGGGGAGGATCGGAACACGGGCCTACCAAGAACCCCTGGTAAATTTACGGGTGGGCCCATTTAGACAAGATGTTACCTTCTTAGTTGACACAGGCGCTGGCAGGTCCTCAATTCCCCTCCATCATTAAACATTTCAGGAGTTAAGGGTGGGGTTTTTAATGCGAGAATATTCGAATCACAACCCTTGCGGCTGGAGGAGGAGGAACTCCAGGTGGAACTCTTTTACCTCCCCCATCTTCCCTATGGGTTGTTGGGACGGGATTTGATAGTCCGTTTCGGATTGCGAATAGAAGTGGGAGAAGAGGAAGAATTAGCCGTTACCATGTCATACCTTAGTGAGTCCCGATTGACAGAGATAGACCCTAGGGTTTGGGTCGCCAAAGGGAACCGGGGGGGACTCGCAATTCGACCTGTGGAGGTAAAATTAAAGCCCCAGAGCCCCGACGTCAGAGTGCGCCAATACCCCATCTCTTGGGAAGGGAGCCAGGGCCTGAAGACAGTTATGGAAGACCTAATAAAAGATGGATTGGTAGAGCCCTGTATGTCACGATACAATTCCCCAATCCTGCCGGTCCGGAAGTCGGATGGGAGCTACCGAATGGTCCAAGACCTAAGGGAGGTAAATAAAATTGTCCAAGTACGGCACCCTGTGGTACCGAACCCATACACTATTCTGGGGCGAATCCCCCCGGACCACGGCTGGTTTAGTGTTATAGACTTAAAGGATGCCTTCTGGGCGTGTCCCCTGGACAAGGACAGTAGGGATCTTTTTGCTTTTGAATGGGAGGATCCTGATACTGGCAGAAAACAACAGTACAGGTGGACCATACTCCCCCAAGGATTCACTGAGTCCCCGACTCTGTTCGGGCAGATTCTGGAACAATTATTGGAGGGACTAACCTTGTCCCCGTCCCTTAAGCTTATACAATATGTGGACGATCTCCTTTTATCCGGACCGGCGGAGGAGGACGTCCTACTTGGGACTAATGCCCTGTTAAATGAGTGAGTCAGAAGAAGCTCCAATATGTCGAGAAAGAGGTTAAGTACCTAGGACACTTGATAAGCCAGGGACAGAAACGAATAAGTCCGGAAAGAGTGCGGGCAATAATCGAACTAGGCCTCCCAACGACCAAGAGGGAGTTGCAGAAGTTCTTGGGACTCTTAGGCTATTGTCGGTTATGGAT
The DNA here is from genome assembly GCF_047496795.1 of Chiloscyllium punctatum. Classification (NCBI taxonomy): domain Eukaryota; kingdom Metazoa; phylum Chordata; class Chondrichthyes; order Orectolobiformes; family Hemiscylliidae; genus Chiloscyllium; species Chiloscyllium punctatum. Next base: position 23,027,226 of record NC_092772.1, read on the forward strand.
AGACGACTATGCCCCCCTTACTAAAGACTTGTATCTAAAACTCATTGAGGAGGCACCCAACAAAATAAAATGGGAGGAGGAGGAGAAAAAGTTAATTGAAATCCTAAAAGGAAAATTGATGGCCGCACCTGTTTTAAGCTTGCCGGATTTTAGTAAGACATTTCGCCTCTTTGTGAACTCCAGAAAGGGAACCGCTCTTGGAGTATTGACCCAGGACTGGGGGGGTAAAAGGAAGCCCGTGGCTTTCCTGTCAAAAATTCTGGATCCAGTCTCCCGAGGGTGGCCGGAGTGTGTCCAAGCGGTGGCAGCCACGGCAAAACTGGTAGAGGAAAGCAGGAAGTTGACTTTCGGGGCCCCCTTGACAGTCACTACTCCCCACCAGGTTCGAACTATCCTGAATCAGAAGGCCGGGAGGTGGCTGACTGACTCGAGAATTCTGAAATATGACGCCATATTGTTAGACCGAGAAGACCTCCGAATAGAAGTCGGGGGCTGCCATAACCCGGCGGACTTTCTTTGGAAAGGGGAAGGCGAGGAGGAACTGGAACACTGCTGTTCAGACATAATAGAGTACCAGAGTAAAGTGAGGGAAGATCTGAGGGATACCCCCTTACATGCAGGTAGGCGGTGGTACATTGATGGGTCCTCTCGAGAGATAGATGGGAAGAGACACAACGGTTATGCAGTCATTAGTGAGACTGGTTGGGAATTAGTGGAAAGTGGACGGCTACCGAATGCCTGGTCCGCACAAACGTGCGAATTGTACGCCTTGCACCGAGCTCTGAGGAATTTAAAGGGAATAGCCGGGACAATCTACACTGACTCTAAGTATGCCTTTGGGGTAGTACACACCTTTGGGAAGATCTGGAAAGAAAGGGAAATGATAAATAGTAGAGGAAAGGAGTTGGTCCACGAGGAACTAGTAGCCATGATCTTGGAGGATTTGTTGCTGCCACAAGAGATTGCTGTAGTACATGTGAAAGGACACCAGAAAGACGATAAAATAGAGACCCTGGGGAATCAATTGGCAGATGAACAGGCAAAATTGGCTGGGATGGGGAAGGATGTAATAAACTGCCTGGTAAGGATTCCACAGATATCCGAAATTACCGAAGTGCCCACGTTTAGTGACAAAGAAGAAACTCTTCTCGCGTCTCTGGGGGGTACAAAGGATAGGGAAGGCAAGTGGACCTTACCCGATGGCCGCCAGCTACTAAATCGACCGTTGACGCGGGACATTATTGCCCGTTTACACCAAGGGGGTCACTGGGGCGCCCAGGCACTGTGTGATGCCTTCCTGCGCCGATATGCTCACCCTGGTCTGTACACGGTAGCCAAGCAGGTCACAGGAGATTGCATAACATGTCGAAATATTAACAAAAGGGGGCTGCGGCAGCATGCAAGACAAGGGGGTAGGAGTCCGTCCTATAGGCCGTTTGAGTATATCCAGGTAGATTACACTGAGCTCCCCCCTATAGGTCGCCTGAAGTACCTATTAGTAGTGGTAGATCACCTGACAGGATGGGTGGAAGCTTTCCCCACTACCACGGCAACGGCAACTCAGGTTAGCAAGATTCTACTCGAGCAAATCATCCCACGATTTGGGCTACCCCGCGCTATTGACTCTGACCAGGGGAGCCACTTCACCTCGACCGTCCTCCAGAATGTAGTGCAAGCAATGGGGATTGACTGGGATTTGCACACCCCCTGGCATCCCTCCTCCTCGGGCAAGGTCGAAAGAATGAACCAGACCATCAAAAAGCAGCTAACCAAGCTCACTAGTGAAATCGGCCTGCCTTGGACCAAATGCCTACCCCTTGCCCTGTTGCAAATTCGCACCCAGCCAAGGCGGGATTTGGGCGTCTCCCCTTTCGAAATGTTATTTGGCCTCCCGTTCCATGGGCCGAAGGGGGAACCTCCTGTATTTGAGTCTCGGGATATGTTTGTGCAAAAATATGTGGTGGCTCTGGGGTCTGCTCTATCTCGTTTACGCCAACAGGGACTTTTGGCACAGACGCCGCCCCTCGAGTTTGCGGTGCACACCGTCAAGCCGGGTCAGTGGGTCCTGATTAAAAGCTGGAAGCAACGTACCCTCGAACCAACTTGGGATGGTCCCTTCCTGGTACTTTTGACGACCAAAACGGCTGTCCGTACGGCCGAAAAGGGCTGGACACATTACACTCGAGTCAAGGGACCAGTGCCACAACCGACGGAGGACGAACGAACCTCTCTGACAAAGGCATCTAAGGAACAGAGACCCTGAGAACGAACTAATCGGACTTTGGCGAGTCTAAAGGAACTGTGCCCTCGGGCTACGGGTGTCGCGACAAAATGCGGTCAATCGTATTGTTAACTTGCTATGCCATTGTCCTTGGGCTGGGTCATAGTGTGCGTGTTACCCAATTTGGCCTCCGGATGAAACAAATAGAGGACCGTCAGTGGTTCACCATCTCCGTGCTTGCCAACCAATCAACACAGACACTTAGCTTAGACCTATGTGAGTTGGTGCCCTGTAGGACTAAAAGTCAACTGAATCAAACTAAGCAGAATCTAGAGAGAGAAAGGGGATTCCAGGGTCAGACGTTAGTATTACAATTGCATGGTAGGGAAGGCCTAAGTAGGCCTCCAGCCCCCGGGGTCCAGGCTATGGTGTCAGTTGTCCGTGATCCCATCACCCCTGGACGGGATTGTGGGCAGAATCAGTGCAATCCGCTCTATCTGACCATAAAGAACTTGGAAAAGAACGAGGCAAGACTTAATAGAACAATACTGGGTATTAGAGTTGGGGGCCAGGCAGGATGGGGGGGAATGCAGCTGTGCTGCACGTATATCACGGTAATTGAAGCTGAGTCTGGGGGCTCATCCACCACTGATAAGCAGGAAAAGATTAGAATAATTGAGACGACGGATTTGGAAAAGACCTTTGAAATAGAAACGGGATACGGGGAGGCGAATGCCTGGATGGAATGGGTCAAATATACTGTGAGGAGCATAAAAAAGAGTGATTGCTACGCATGCACGAGTGCCCGCCCTAACCCTCAGGTGGTCCCATTCCCGCTGGGATGGGAGAAACACCCACGAGCCATGGACTGCATGATAAGGCTGTACCAGGACCGAGAGGCCTGGAACGACCCCACTTGTCGACCCTTGAGTTTGAAGTTTCCCCCCGTCAGGTCTGAGGGGGCGCCCCGCCCGCCATCATTCTCAGGGGTAACGGGTACGCACCAGGCCTGCGTCTCTCGGACGGGACTACAGTGGGATGACGATGTGGGGACATTTGACAAGTGCAGTGGATCAATCCGGCTGGTCAATGAAACTACCGGGGGCGGGAATTACTCCCACATTCATGTGCCTAGGGCAGACCTCTGGTGGTACTGTGGTGGGAGGGTTCTGAGACCGACCCTGCCCCAAAAATGGACGGGCACTTGTGCGATCGTTCAATTGGCCATCCCATTCACCCTGGCATTCGAAAAACAAGAGCAACCCCGTTCTAGTGGAAGAACTGAGAGAGGTTTGGAGACCTCTTTCGATGATAACATATATTTAGATGCCATAGGGGTCCCCAGGGGTGTTCCTGACGAATACAAGGCTAGGAACCAGATAGCGGCGGGTTTTGAGTCGTCACTGTTCTGGTGGGTGACCATCAATAAGAATGTGGATTGGATTAATTATATTTACTACAATCAGCAGAGGTTCATTAATTATACCCGGGATGCAGTGAAAGGAATAGCAGAACAACTGGACGCCACTAGTAGGATGGCGTGGGAAAATAGGTTGGCCTTAGACATGATGTTGGCAGAGAAGGGGGGTGTTTGTGTCATGATAGGCACTCAGTGCTGCACTTTCATCCCCAACAACACAGCCCCTGATGGGTCCATCACCCGCGCCCTGGATGGACTCACCACATTGGCGGACGAACTGGCCGAAAACTCGGGCATCGACTCTGGCCTCACGGACTGGTTGGAAGCTTGGTTCGGTAAATGGACGGGGGTGGTCGTCCCCTTTCTTGTCTCATGTATAGTGGTGGCAGGGGTACTCACTGCCCTTGGGTGTTGCGTTATTCCCTGTGTCCGGGGATTAACTCAACGACTGATCGAAACCGCCCTTACTAAGAAGGATGTTCCCTATGGGCAGGTTGAACGAATAAATCTCGAGATGGAACAACGTGAATCCCTCTTGGGCGGGGGTAGTATTAGAGACGGGCAGTTTGATGAACAAGCTCGGGAGTTATTAAATGCCCTGGAGAAGAAACTTACGGTTGAAAAATTACAGGCCGTAAGAAAAGACACGGGGGATTTGTAGGGGGTAGTGTAATTTTTAAACGGTTAGCTGCCTTTTAGTCTTTTCTACCTCATAGTAAACACAAGCATGTAGGGGGTAGACGGTTAGCTGCCTTTTAGTCTTTTCTACCTCATAGTAAACACAAGCATGTAGGGGGTAGACGGTTAGCTGCCTTTTAGTCTTTTCTACCTCATAGTAAACACAAGCAGACACTCGAAACTGTTGCCGGACCTCCCCCACGTTTATATGAATGAAACAGTTGTAACAGCTTTCCTCGATAGTTGAGAGACCGCCCTTAACCACAGTTGTACAACATCATCCATATAAGGGAAGAACGGGAAGCTCAAACACTGATTGGCCAAGTGAATGATAAAAGAATCGCAGGCACCAGAACCCAAAAAAGGAAAACAGTGGGGAATCCGAGCACTCGTTGGTCAAGGCAGCAGTAGTAAACCCAGCCCACATATACATGTATATAATGTGTGGAGATTACTATGCTTGTGTGTGTGTACCTTTGGGAACAGCACCCGACTTTGCAAAGTTGAACGAAAAGTTTTGGACTGACTCCTCCGTGTCTTTGTTCCTGGGAAGGGAAATAAAAAAAGTGCCGTAGATGGGGCTGGATAGCCACCTCTCTCGCACACTTTATGCCTGTTTTAAGCTTCTCTTTCATTGTTAATTCCATTCTGAATATGTGTAGATACCCCAGGCTCTCCGGGCTGGTTTTCCTACATTTCATCTTTGGTGTAACATGTTGTGGTCACACTCTCATCAATTCCATTGTGAGCATGTGATTCCCCCCCCGCCCCCACCTACACGCTGTTCTGTTACAGTTTCACCCAGAAGTAACTGTACTGTGGCCAGATCCTGTCTTTCTCTTGGTAAGATCTGCCTCCATCATCCAAATTATTTTTAATTTTCAAACCTTTTTCTTTTGGTCTTTTCCTTAACAAGCTAAAAATGCTTGAGTCACGGTCACTGGTCCTGCAATGCTCTCCCACCTGGCACCTGACTGGCTTCGCTCCCCACAGTCACGCCTATGCACTGCTCCGCCCATCGTTGTATCTGCTCCATGTTGATATAAGAGTCTCTCTGGAATAAATGTCAAGTCATCTTCCCCTCTTTAAAAAAAATCACAGTCCTAATGAATATTTGGAATTGAAATGTCTAAATATAAAAATCCTATTATTGTTTTTACACACCTCAGTGAATTGGTTATATATCTGCTGCTGTATTTTCTTTTATCTGAGAGTCGGTAATATATCCCCAGCAGTGCATTTGTCATCGTTTTGATCCTAACCTCAACCCACAAAGCGTCATTTGAATACCCTTCCAAGATATGATGCTAGCTAAATGCAGTCATTGACTCCATAATTAATAAGGCAACGCCACCTTCTCTTTTACCCTTCTCCTGTGCTGTCCATAGTTCTTGTACCACAGAATATTGAGTTGTCAGCCCTGACCACCCTCAAACACATCTCTGTGATGGCAAAAATGTCACACTGCAAAAATGTCATCTCATTCGCTTATCAGTCTGATAATATTCCCAACATTAAGGTAAAGGACATCCAGCCTGGAATATAGCACACGGAATACTCTGTACCTCGCAGTTCTTCAGTCATTTATTGTTTGTTATCAAACTGCCTTTCCATGAACTAAAACTGTAACTCTGGGACTGAATGAATAATTGTTGAATTGTAATTTCTTTTTTAATTTATGTGTTAATCAAATGCAATGTTCCAGAACTGAACAGTCAGCTCCAAATACCTTACTTTGCTTCGTGTGCAGAGGGGTCAGCCCTCAGTAATGGAAAAAGTGAGGACTGCAGATGCTGGAGATCAGAGTCGAAAAGTATGGTGCTGGTAAAGCACAGCGAGTCAGGCAGCATCCGAGGAGCAGGAGAGTGAAAACTTTGAGCACAGTCCCTTCATCAGGAAGACATTGGTGCATTCACATTTTTTCCATTCCATGGGAAATTTGGAACTGTACTTGCTCAGGAGGGCAGCACTGTATATAGCCCTGAAATGGAAAGCAGTCAATCAGTTGTTTGGACAGGGGGTAGACAAAGTAAGGTGAGTACAGACTGATTGAAGTACAAACATAAGGATAGATAAGTCCCCTGGACCAGGCAGGAGGCACCCGAGGTTACCAGAGGAAGTGAGGGAAGAGATTGCTGCGCCTTTGGAGATGATCCTTGCGTCCCCACTGTCCACTGAAGTATTGCCTGATGATTGGAGGGTGGCAAAAGTTATTCCCTTGTTCAGGAAAGGCAATCGGGATAATCCTGCGAAATACTGGCCAGTCAGTCTTACTTCTGTATTGGGAAAAGTATTGGAGAGGATTCTGAGAAACAGAATTTATGATTACTTGGAAAGTGATAGTTTGATTAGAGATAGTCAGCATGGCGTTTTGAGGGACAATCATGCCTCAAGGAACTTATTGAATTCTTTCAGGATGGGATCAACCACATTGATGAAGGTAGAGCAGTGGATGTGATGTACATGGATTTTAGCAAGGTGGTTGATAAAGTTACCATAAGATCGGCCCATTCAGAAAGTAAGGAGGCATGGGGTACAAGGAAACGGAAACCTGTGTGTGTGGATACAAATTGTCTGACCTGTAGAAGACTGATGGTGGTAGAACATGGAAAGGATTCATCCTGGAGGTTGGTGACCAGTAGCGTTCTTCAGGAATCGGTTCTGGGACTGCTGTTCTTTGTGATTTTTACAAATGACTTGGATGATAAAGTGAAAGGGTGCTTTAGTAAGTTTTACAATGTAAAAAGATGTTAGAGTTATGGATATTGTTAAGGGCTGTCTTAGGTTGTAATTGGACATTGACAAGATTGGCTGGTAAATGGAAGATGGAGTTCAACTTGGATAAGTGTAAAGCGATTCATTTTTTAAGGTTGAATTCGAATGCAGCATACAGGTTTAAAGGCAGGATTATTGGTAGACTGGAGGACCATAGGGATCGTGTGGTCCATATCATAGGATGCTCAATGTTGTCACCCAAGCTGATAAGGTTGTTAAGATGTCTGGTGTTTAAATTAGCCAGGGATTGCGTTTAAGAGCCTCAAGGTTACGCTGCAGCGCCAAGAATCTCTCTTGGGATTACACTTGGAATATTGTATTCAGTTCTAGTCGCCTCATTAATGCAAAGATGTTGAGACTTCGGAGAGGGTACCGGGGAGATTTACCAGGATGCTTACGAGACTAGATGGCATGTCTTACAAAGAAGCGTTGAGGGAGCGAGGGCTTTCCTCCTTGGAGCAATAAAGAATGGGAGTTGACTTCATAGACGTGTATAAGATGATGAGAGATATAGGCAGAGTTCATAGCCAGAGACTTTTTCGCAGGGTGGAAATGGCTATCTCGAGCCGGCATAAGTTTAGTATGATTAGAAGAAGGTTTGAGGAGATGTCAGAGGTAGGTTCTTTAAACAGAGAGTGGTGGGTGCTTGGAATGCACTGCCAGCAGCGTTAGTGGAGTCAGCTGCATTACGGATATTTAAGTGACTATTGGATAGACACATGAATGATAGTACAATGAAGGGTATGTCAGTTAGTCTGAACTTCGAGTAGGATAAAAGTTCGGCAGGACAAGAAGGCTTGAAGGGTTTGCACTAAGCTGTACTGTTCTGTGTATTATGTTTCACCCAGCCTCTGGATTCTTTTCAATTGTTGAATGTGTGAGGGAGTGATATGTGTAAGAAAAGGAAGCTGAGGTGGGGCGTTAGCCCAACACTTCCAGTTATGTTGTTCATTGTTCCATTCAACTGAATGCCAGTGCAATATGTGACGCGTCCTACACCAGACAGGCTCCGTCAAGTTCAGTTATTAACGTAATTCTTGACTTGTCATTTGCTGCCGTTTTCTTCAGATACAATCTGTTGGGTGACCCATGTATTAATCAGATATTTGCTATGTTTCGTGAATTGCGCAAAAATAAGACGTCAACTATGATTATTCAAATGAACTATAATCTCTGAAAAGAATTAGGCTGATTCTATATTTATGGAACAAAACTATAAACTCCTGTCAAGATTTTCTAACACAGAAATAAAGAATGTACATTTTATTTTGTATCAAACAAACAACATGGATGTAACTTTTTTGGTGATCAGAATTACACACACAATGTCAGGATTCAAAACAATGCATTGTCACTCCAACATTTTGAAAGTGGTTGGCTTCTGAGTGATTACATGTTCAGGGTGAGCAAACGATTGAATAATCAAGTAGAATTAGCATTCTTATATATTTATATATAATCAATCAGTTCAATTTCTCACTAAAATGTACAAGCTTCAGCTATTTGTCAGCGAATTAGAAATGGCTATAGTTCAAAATGCTCTGTGAATATTAAACTAACTAAATGATTTGTGCTATCAAATTTTAGTGAACGACAATTTGAAAACGTTTAACTTTTAGAAAGAATGTCATTTAATTTGAAATGCAGACAGTGAACAAAAACGATGAGCATATTATCGTGTAAGTGAAAAGTCAAACCTTTTCAAAGAGATTTGTGCCAAAGCAATGACAGATTTGTTTTCGTAATTGGAATTCAACATTTCAAATATTCATATTCTGAGTAATAATTAGATTATTTAATGAAGCTGACCTTGCAGTAGTTGCATTTAAAATGCTTATGCTGCACTAAATAATCAGATATTCGTGAGTATTTACAATGGGAAATAATCGGATCCTGACTTTTATTCACATCAGACACATGATAGAGTGCAAAACCTTAAAGTACAGGAGGAGGCCATTGGACACTGTGTGTGCATCAGCTCCAGGAATGTCTCCCAAGCCCCTCCCATTTGCCAGCCCTATCTCTGCAGCCTGTTAAATTCATATTTCCAAATGCATATCCAGTTCTATTTTTTAATGTTCATCCACAACTCTCCCAGGCAGTTCCATTCCAAATCCTAACAACTCTCTCAATAAAGAAGTGTTTCCTTATCTCATTCCTGGCTCTTTTGCTGACAAGCTTGAAATTAGAACTCCTTGATGCTGTAATGCCAACTAACGGAAACAGAGTATTCCTGTTTTACTCTACAACGTTTTTTCATACTTTTGAGCACTGCAATAAGTTCACATATTTGTCTGTTCTGCTCAAGCAAAAATAATCCTTGCAAGAACTGTTACAAGCACTACATCGGAAAAACAGTCAGAAAACTAGCCACCTGGATACATGAACAACAACTGGCCAGAAGAAAAAGACATGACCCACTATCACTAGTATCCTTACTTATAGATGAGGAAGTACACGATTTAGACTGTGTCTGGATATCCATCGAGGACAAGGCAAACAGAGACACGCACAAGAATTCCTAGAAAAATAGCATTCCAACCTGAACTCTATCAACAAACATATCGATTTTGATTCCATCGAACACTCTCTGACAAAAAGAACTGGACATAAAATCACCAATACTGGAAATTACATCACTGACTCAAGGAAACCTAAACACATAAATAGCAAATGGGACATAATACCAGCACTTCACCGAAGGCTCACTGATAATGTTCCCTAGTACAGTGATGAACCATCTGAAAATGAACTCTCCAACTCAGCGAGCAAACTGACATCCAGAAGAAGCACAATTTCTCTCATCCTCCCTTTAACTAAATACTTCATTCCACTTGTCATTCCGATTATTTTAAGGTTATTTGCATTCTTTTGCAAAGTAACATAGTGTCTTTCTGTGTATGTTTGAATGTGTGTGTGTATATGATAGAGAGAGAGAGACAGCGAGCGAGAAAGAGAAAGAATATTCCTCTGTAATCCCTGGATTACTCCCCGTGCCATGTGGAAAAGAGGGAAGGATGAGGAAGACACTAAAGCTTAACATGTTGTTAAAAATCTAGTTCAGGGGTGAGAGTTCCAGATTGTTGTATCATTGGGATCTCTTCCAGGACAGGTGGGGACCTGTACAAAAAAGACAGATTGTATCTTAACTGTACAAGCACCATCATCCTTGTGGGGATGTTTTCTAGTACAAGTCAGATGGATTTGAATAAACCAGGAGAGTGAGAACCAAAGCAGAAGATCAGGAACTGAACAGAAGGTTAGGTGAATAGGACATCAGGCACGGCCAGTCTAATGACCATGCCGAGAGAAGGAATCAAATCAGTGAGTTGGGAGTTGGAATAAATTATAGAGAGGAGGCGCAGGTTTTTCAGAGATTAACAAGTAAGGATGGAGAGTGTGGGGGATGTGAGGGAGTGAGGTGTGTGGGATCAGGGAGACAGTGCACAAGAAAATGTTAAATGGGAAAGAGGTTGGGCTGGGAAATTCCATGATAAACAACTGGCAGCAAAACACAGGAAAACTTGCTGCTTGTAAAAGTGAATACCTGGGAAAGAATTTATTATGCTTCAGATAAAGAACACCCTTATTGCTAGAGGTCTGTATTATAATGGAGGAAAAGCTGTCTTCATATTATGGCTGTCGCTTTACTAATGGTTGCATACAGCTAGAATAGTGTCAGTGTTGTTGTTGGACAGCATCCACTGAGAATATGAATTCCACTGGATGGTCCCAGAGATGGCTGGGCTGCCTTTGGTTGAGTGAGTGCTGAAGATGCATGAGATGATGCTGGTTTGTAATATAACCACTTACTGAGTACAGTCAAAGGAACAAAGCAGCAACTGCCATTGTTAATTGTTTCAGAATATACCAGAGTGTTCATGGCTGCCACTGCAAAGAATCATGCAATGAAAAACAGGCCTATCACGTCTGTGCCAACAAGTGGATATCCAAAGACATTTTAACCGTTTGTGAGGTTACCTGCCTCAACCACCCATCGAGACAAAGCATTCCAGATTCATACCATCCTCTCAGTTCGAAACACATTCCACAAATCCTCTCTCAATCCCCTGACATTCACTTTAAAAGTGTGTCTCTTTGTTTTTGATCCTTTGACGAATGAAAACAGCTGCTGTCTGTTCATCCCCTCCATACCCCATTTGCTCTTGTACACCTGTACCATATTCCCTCCTTAACTTTCCCAGCTGCAAAGAAAAAAGGAGCAAATTTAGCCCTCCTCTTTCATACTCACTTTTTAGTACTCACTTGTCTTGTTACTTCTGACTTGCATCTTCCCAAATTATCGGTGTTAAATTTCATCAGGCCATTGATCTGGCTATCTGAATAATCTGTTTCTATCCTTCTGTGGCCTAACACTTCCCTCCTGACTGTGATCCATCCCGCCCATTTTTGTGTCATTCACAACATTGGTCATCATTCCACTGCTCCCCAACACCACATTCTCACAATCGTCATTTCTGAATATCACAAACAACCAGTGATTTCCTTCCTGTTCGCCAGATGTTATTTAGATGATGATTGGACAATTCCAGTCTCTTGCTTTTCCTATTTTGGTGAATTTATGAGTGATGTAGTTAACGCATTTTATGAGGGAACCACAATTAACATTTTCGACACAGAGTTGAATTCACCTTTTACACTCCGCCCCTCTGCATGTTTTGTTTATAAACATTGTAAATAATTTAGGATAAACTAGGATTTGGCATTTTGCGGTAGAACATTAGCATTTTGTGTGGCACTGTTCTTTGTAACATTCCCTGCAATAGCCAGAGCTGAAGAAATTTTTCATCTGCAGGACGGACATGCACTCATTATTGTTTGTTTTAATCAACGAGTGTGATGAGGATAAATATTCAAATAAATTCTATATTATGGGCAAACTGCAGAAGATCAAATCATATTCTCACATCCACCTTGAATTGGAAGCAAATATATAGTGTAAAAATAAAATCAAAAATATTGAAACACCACCGTGGGGGAGAAAGAAACATGTCTTCTGTACTTGATGGAGATATAGAAATATATAGTACATGTACAACCTGAACAAGAATCAAGTGATAGAAGAGAAAGTACAAGAAATCCTTTCTTAATTTTGAATGGAAACCAGATCCCGATTTTCTTGTACAGTGATGTTTTCTCATCCAATCTCACTTCCTCAAAAGCAAGCTTTTCCCTGTCACTGAAACTTCATCTGCCTTTCTTCCTCCTCTGTCCTACTCTTTTCGTACAGTCCTACTTCCCTTGCACTGCCCCTCCTGCTGCTACATTCTCTTCCACTGATGATCTCCCTTCACACTCTTCTTCTGCCACTCCCCTGTAAGTTACACCAATTCCCCAGTTACTCCCACTTTCTCTGGCCATTCCTTCCCCATTTTGCTTTCCAACTGGGATGATGGGAGCCGCTGGCTTCTGGGCTGCTATTGAGCATCAGTGAATGATGAGATTGAGATGATCAATGTCCAATAGGAACTGACAATAGTTGTTTCTGTCACTGTCTGATGCACCTTAAACAGGGTGGTTTTGTTCCCCATGGTACAGAGTGGAGTGTCTTTCTATCTCTCTGTCACAGCGCTTAACCAAACAGCCTCATCACAAATAGGACAAACCTCTCCTCACAGTCAGAAATCCATGCATCAGTTTTACCTTAAACATTGTGAGTAGAGTGAGCACATTGTTCTAACAGGCTGTGTACTGGCCTTTTATTCTTTATTCATTTAACTGATCTTCCAATGTCAGTTGAGGTGAGATCAGAGTAACTTGCATTGCATTAAAGTAGTATTTGACTCCTGTGACATCAGAGATCCTGAGTAAACTGTGGTCACTGGGAATCGCAGGAAAGTTTGCGCTGGTAATTTCCTCACTGAACAATAACACCTTCCCCAGAGCTATTGGGAATGCCAAATAAACTCTGCCCTTGCTAGTGCCTTCCAAATCCATTGATAATTTTTTCTTGTTAATAACATCAAGACATATTATATTTTAAAGTTTGGTCTAAAGTCTCCGAAAAAAATAAGACCTTGCTGCTTGAGTGTCACTCCATTGAAATAAGGATGTTACAATAAGTATACCTTCCCAATTATAGTCAATCATTTACTTTCTGAGGTCTGATCGTGCGATATCAGTACCACTGAGATCAACGTTTTCTCTGTCCAGCAGAATCGTATTATATTGTCTAAAGACTGCACCACACTACAATTCTAATTTATTCACCGGCTCATTCGTCATGCTAAACAGATGCACTGGGCACACAATTTGCAACAAGGTAGAGATGCCCTTGACCCTCTGGAACCTTCCTCCCCTCTCATACCTGCCCTCTGACTCCATGCCCTCCCCCAACTCCACCTCCTATCGTTTATTCACCGTCCCTCCTTAACTTCCACTCTCTGATGCTGAATGTTCTGTACTCAGCAAATATCTGAACATTACCTCTCTGTGCCCCCACTTTAAGGAATTTTAGGCATGACATTTAGTTGAGCTCTTCCGCTGCGTTCGCCTCAGTGCCCATTTCTTTCAGCAATATTCCTCTCCCTGTTCCAAATACGCCGTTACCCAGCTCCAACACTCTCCCTCCACCTGGACTCCTCCCTCTGGCCTTTACCTGAACTAAATCGGTTCGTTGAGAAGTCTCAACTTGACATTGGTTATCGTAATTTCTCTGCACTTGCCTCACCAAATCCATACTATCAAAGTCCGAACAGCCTATACTCCATCTGCTTAGGTCCAACTCTGACTGTGTTATTCAGCCTGTGCTGACAAGGGTGGTGCTGCTATAGTCTGGTGGACTGACCTCGACATTGCAAAGGTTGAACGCCCACTCTCAGGTACTGCCTCTAATCTCCCCCTGGACCATGACCCTACCATGGCACATCAGGCAATTGTATCAACTATGATAACTGACCACATTTCATTGGAGATTTCTGCCCCACTCGCCCCACGCCCCTAACTGCCCCCGAGCTGATGATCCTCTGATAGCAGAGCTCGCTTCTATCTCCTCTCAAAAGTTCACAAACAGAACAGCCCAGGCAGACCAATTGCTTCAGCCTGCTCCTGCCACACGGTGGAAGTGCACGGATACACACTTGGGCTCCAGTTATGCCTGTTTCTTCTTGGGGGACATCGACCATTCCCTGTTCCAGTTCTACTCCAGCACCCATCCACAAATCTTTGTCCGATACACAGATGATATCATCGCTGCTGCATCTCTCTCTTGTCCGGAATTGGAAAAGTTCACCGATTTCACTTGGAATTTGAAACTCTCCATCACTTTCACCTGGTCTATCTCTGGCTCCTTACTTCCTTTCCTCAACATTTTTGCTTCCATTTCTGGGGATAGCCAGGCAACTGATATCCAGTATTAACCCACCGACTCCCACAGGTTCCTGGAGTATACATCCTCACACCTGGTTTCCTGCATAGAGTCAATTCCATTCCCCAGTTCCTCCGTCTCCACCGCATTGCTTCTGCTGATACTAAATTCAATAAGGAAGCCTTTCAGATGTCCACCTTGTTCCTCAATCAAGGGATTCCCCATCACTGTTGTCAACAGGGTCCTCAACTGAGTCTGATCCATCTCCTGCACTTCTAGCCTGCCCCTCCCCTTCCCTCTCGCAACGGAGTTTCCCTTGCACTTGCCTACTATCCCAGCCGCATTCACATGCAGAGGATCATCAGCCCACATTTCCCCCACCTTCAGCGAGATGCCCCACCTGCACATATTCACCTCTCCTCCCTTGTCCACCTTCTAGAGGGATTATTCCCTCCAGGATACACTTTATTCACTCCCACCACAGGTCCACTTCACTTTCCCCTGCCGGAGGTATGACACATTCCCATTTAGATTAGATTAGATTAGATTACTTACAGTGTGGATACAGGCCCTTCGGCCCAACAAGTCCACACCGCCCCGCCGAAGCGTAACCCACCCATACCCCTACATCTACATCTACATCTACATCTACATCTACCCCTAACCTAACACTACGGGCAATTTAGCATGGCCAATTCACCTGACCTGCACATCTTTGGACTGTGGGAGGAAACCGGAGCACCCGGAGGAAACCCACGCAGACACGGGGAGAACGTCAGTCAGTCGCCTGAGGCGGGAATTGAACCCGGGTCTCTGGTGCTGTGAGGCAGCAGTGCTAACCACTGTGCCACTGTGCCACCGTGCCGCCCATTTACCTCCCTCCTCATCAGTATCAAATGGCCCAACTATACCTTCGAGGTGAAGCAGCACCTTACCAACATTTCCCACAATCCAGTCTACCTCATGCGCTGCTCACAATGTGGTCTCCTCTACATTGGGGAAATGAAGGGTAGACTGGGTGACCGCTTCACAGAACATCCAAGTTGGACCGCTGCAGATGACTCTGAGCTTTCAGTTGCCTGCCAGTTTAACAGCCCATCCTGTTTCCTGACCAATATCGCTGTGTCAGGCTTGCTGCAGTGTTCCAGGCAAATTCAACGCAAGCTAAAAGAACTACACCTCATTTTCCATGTGCGGACTCTGCAGTCCTTTAGACTCAAAATCAAGTTCAATAATTTTTGGGCCTGAAATCCCCAAAGTCCTAGCCCCCTATCCATACACCAGGCCGAGTTGTCACATAGCCTTCCATTACTCACACCCTATTGTTAGCTACTAACAGTCTCCATTAAGAGCTCTCCAGTCTCTTCTGCATATAAAACAACATTTTCCGTGTTACTATCAGTTCTGAGGAAGGGGCACTGGACCTGAAACGTTAACTCTGATTTCTTTGCACAGATGATGCCAGACCTGCTGAGCGATTACAGCAACTTCTGTTTTGTTTCAACATTTTCATCGCAAGGTCTCACAATGCAATACGTCATCGATATTTAGAGCCCTGTCAAACATAGGAACTTTGTAATTTCTCATTTAAAATCAATAACAAATTACTCGAAGATTCAACTAAGATAACAGCTTTGCTGCTATCATTCAGATCAGACACTTTGTCACAGTTCAGAAAGAAGAAAGAAATCAAAAGAGCTGGAGCGAAACTCAGTAAATCTGGCAACATCTGAACAGAGATGCAAAAAATTAACCTTTGATTCTAATAGGACTTTTCAGAACAGTGTCACATCATATTACATATGTTAATTGTGCTGCTCTCTGCAAACACATCCTCACGTTTTTTGTTTATCCAGCATTTTCTGTTTGCATTTCATGTTTCCATTATCACTTTATTGCATGTTTCTTGACAGGTCTACATGTTGACCTTGGTAATGTTTGGACAATGTGGTACTTTCATGTTTCTATTACTGTTGGTGTGTCTGTGATACCTGAATTACAGCCGAAATCTGTCTCTTCTTTAAGATCAAAAGTAAAAAGAAAATCTCAACATCTTGTAAATCTCAGGAAATCTATTTTGTTTGACAATACATTTTAGAGGCAGCTGAACTTCATGAAATAATAGCAATAGATTTTTGATGATGGAACACTTGTGTCCTTCATTGAACAAGCTTGTCTCCCCAATCTCCAAAAGCTTTCAATGCATAACATAGAATTATGACAGCAAAGGTGGTGAAAACTCAGCCCATTGTCTTTTCCAGTTTGGAATGAGCGATATTTCTACAGTCATTCTCTTGTATTGTCACCACACCCCTGTACAGTTTGTTATTAGCATCTGCTTTTAATTGCAAGCATCCTGCCAGATATGAACAACATGATCAATCTCAAACAAAAACAGACGTTGGAGGGAAAGCTCAGCAGGTCTAGCCGTATCTGTGAAGAGACATCAAAGTTAATGCTTCAGATGCGGTGACACTACTCAATCTGTATTCCCAATGATGAAATGGTGTGTATATATAATATAGTTCACTTTATCACATTTACAATTATCCGGTTCACTTCACATTGTCATTGAGCATTACATATCCCAAGCGTTGGCTCGTTCCTTGTTGTGAACTATATTTAATTCTATCTGACGTTAAGAGTGATGATGACTGGGGAATATCATTGTACTCCCCATGCAGTCTCCACAGCCACTATCCCCATTCCGCCCGATCTACTCGGTAAGTCTGACTTATTAATTCATAAGTCTTAATGAATAAGTTCACTTTTGGTTTTGGGCTGAGGGGAAAAAAGGTGAAAAATTATTGCTTTACAGCAAATAAAACTGCATTAAGATGTTTGTCAATTTGTATAAATTAATTACTGAAGCATATTCTATATGGAAGGTCCAACGTTTCTTTATTAGAGCAGTGAGAGGACCATTCAGAGAAGTCCACACTTCCTGTCTATGTTCAGGGCAATTGTGCCCAGTGACAGTCTGTTGGATTAGATTAGATTACTTACAATGTGGAAACAGGCCCTTCGGCCCAACAAGTCCACACCGCCCCGCCGAAGCGTAACCCACCCATACCCCTACATCTACATCTACATCTACCCCTTACCTAACACTACGGGCAATTTAGCATGGCCAATTCACCTGACCTGCACATCTTTGGACTGTGGGAGGAAACCGGAGCACCCGGAGGAAACCCACGCAGACACGGGGAGAACGTGCAAACTCCACACAGTCAGTCGCCTGAGGCGGGAATTGAACCCGGGTCTCCGGCGCTGCGAGGCAGCAGTGCTAACCACTGTGCCACCGTGCCGCACACGTTTGTTCCCGTGAAGGAGAGATCAGCACAGTAACAACATCCTGACTGTGTTTCTTTATTTTGTGGAGGGGCAGAGATTCCGGGTATGATGACGACAGCATTGCAAACGTACATCAAGGCAGAGTATTCTAGCCTGCGATCAGAAAACTTCCATCATTCTCCCTCACAACTGACTTCACTCGAGGAATTGGCGATGGGAGATGTGACCAATAGCCAGCAATGTTAGAATCCAGTCCAGTCCAGTCCAGTTATATTGTGAACTGAATGTGCTGTATTGAAAGCTAGACCTGTTTGCTCAGTGACCGCGATTGATGTCAGTCTCCATGCATTGTAACTGTGCCCTATTGGTGAGGGGCTTCACTCAGTGCGCTGTCCCAGCCGAGGAGCCAATGCATCAGCTTCAACAGTAACAGAGATCAGCAGCTGGAGAGACGTGGAGAGGACAGATCTGAATCTGCGAATAATGGACTGGATAATTACACAAATGGAGAGGAGGCTTTCCTTGGGTCTTTACAACATTTCCCTCTGTCGGAAATGTTTACCTTATCGGATATTAGTGGTGCTGATTGGGCGGAGTGGAGAGTGTGTTACTCCTGGTGGAGGAACGACGCTCCGAAATCTAGTGCGCTTCCAATTAAACCTGTTGGACTATAACCTGGTGTTGTGTGATTTTTAACTTTGTACACCCCGGTCTAACAGCGGCATCTCCAAATCATAACCTATTCTCGCTATTGTTGGTGTTCTCCACCTCTGTCCATTCATTAAGCCCAAAAACAATTTTGAACTTCATTGCAATTTCTATTATCTATATTTGCCAATGAAAAAAACTTTTATCTTCAATTTCAATTGCAGTTTCCATTCATCTGAATTGCAGACCACTCCCTTACAAACATCTGAGAACAAAACTGTGCACAACCTCGAGATCTCTTATTGCCCTGAACTGATTTATGTATCTTGTTCTCTCTATCACGAACCCTGTCCACTTCCAGGTCATAATATCCCCAGTCTTCATCTCTGCGTCAGTGCTGTGGCTGAACAAACCATTGTCTGCTCGTTGGTAAAATTCAGACTTTATGTTTCAAGCTCTCTTCTGGCCACTTTTCCAGTTACAAGTATTTCAATCACAAAATTGTTCATGTCTCGGACAATACTTCATGATTAGGACAATGTATCAGAGTAGGAATGTCGCTGGATGTAATTCAGGATTAAAGCTTATTAAACGAAAGACATTGTTTCAAGCGATTTGTTTCAAGTCCTACCACAGCTGATGGCAGAACTAAATAAAAATGATAAGAATTGGAATAAAAGTGAATTTCACGAAAAACAACTATAAAACCACATTTTGTCTGAACATTTTCCTGTTTCACTGATGACCTTCGGTAAAAAAATCTAATGTTACCAACCGTTCTGGGTGAAGTGTGACTTCAGACCCATATCAATGTGCTTGACTTCATATTGGCTTGTGGAATGTCGTCAGAGTCAGGACAATTAGTGATGCTTAACAAATGTTGCCCTGGGCAGAGATGCCGACTTCCCATGGAATAACAAATTTGAAGGTTAAACAAATTTGAAAGATGCTGGAGATCTGAAATTGCATAAATAATGCAAGGAAAAGATCAGAATGTGCTGGGAAGCTTTTCTGAACTGAAAGCAGCTGGAAAATAGTGTGAACAATGCTGGTGACAGGGAAGTCAGCTTTGAAGGGCAGGAGGAGTGAGTTGAATCGATAGAGAAAGAGATAGAAGACAAAGGGAATGATGATCAGCTGGGGTGGAAATAAAATGTGAGAATCACCTCATTTATTTTTAACTTTTCAAATCTTCCTGAATATCACGCCCATGCTGCTACACGTATCCCCCGCTTTTAAAAAATTCGCATTTTGCCATTTCCCTTTCCGAAAAACCTCCATTACGTCCTGTTTTCACTAATCAAAAGAAATCCGAAGAGGATTTTCACTTTTAACAAGAAACGTAAATTTTCCCCACATAAATTAATGATACTTCACTTTATGCCATATCAGCTTATGAAAGGCTTTGTCGGAACACTCTACTTTCAGATACCGAGGGAAATCTCTATCTATCTAAGATCATGTTTAAAGCGATTTGATCCGACCGGTCTGTGTTCCCTGAGTGTCGTCATGTTCTTATATTTATTAATGGGATATAGGTATCGCTGGGTGGGCCAGTATTAGTTCACTTTGTTGATTGCCCTTGAGAAGACCTTGAGCCTCACAGGGCACTTACACAGAGTGAGGCACACAAGGTGACAGCAACACAGGAGCAGTGCGATTCAAGATCGAATTTAGCAAGATTAATATTATTTGAAAAGTTAGAGATGTCAATTCGCCAGTGTAATTAGGGTGGGGAAGAAGGTGTTCCTGAGCATACTGGTCCATGTTTTCAAGTCTCTGTATCTTCTCCCTTTTGGAAGAGGTTGTGGGAGATCATTACCAGTTTGGGAGAGATATTTGATGTTGCCAGCCATTCGCTGACAATGAGAAGTATAAATGGATGGAAGGTTGTCCTCCATGATAGTATGGGCTGTGCACAAAACCGTCTGTAGTTTCTTATGGTCCTGGGAAGAGCAGTTACCGTCACACTATTATGCACGTGAATAGAATGCTTTCAGTTGCCAGTATGCAGAGCACTGGGAGAAGGCAGTTCCAAATATTTAGATGTAACAATTGGTTGTTAAATGGATATCTACATTCTGGTTGCTGTTTTGACAACAATTGAAATTTAACCAATAAATTTAAATTATGTTTAAGATACCAAAACATAATTGAATTTATTGTATTGCCAACATCCAACCAAAGAGCCATCACATGCTTCAAAAGAATAGAGAAGCTATCACCATCACAACGAGAGAGAAAGAGATGGACACGTAGAAGGAGAGAGAGAACACAGCGAGGCAAACAGAAGGACAGTCAGTAAAACAGAGAAAGGAAACAAAATAAGAAACAGACATTCACAAGAACAGGGAGAAGGGGAGACAGTAAGTTATGGGAAAGAAACAGAAGACAGATAAAAGGAAAATACAAGGAAACAGACAGTGTGAGAGAAATAGTGAGATACAAAGCACACAGGGAGTGGGGATGGGGTCACAGTGTGCTGGGGGTGGGGAATGGGAGGTTCTGGGGCTGTGGACCAGAGACAGCTGGGAGTGAGCACTGTAGTAACTGGGGGAAGGGAGGTGAGGATTTACTTTGACCTTTACCAAGAAATGCAGACAAAGCATAGTAAACAATGATGTACAGAACAATGGCTCTAAAATATGTTTGAGAGCCATGCAGGTTACGATGCACAGGGCGTGTGCGAGGCGAGATCAGCAGGAACAAGATCAGCATTATCTGAGAATAGGGAGTCCACTCATCAGTCTAATAACAGTCAGGAAGAAACTGTTCCTGAACCAGCTGCTCAGTGATTTCAAGGTTTTTTACCTTTTAGTCTGAGGGAAGAGGTTGGAGGAGACCATTACTGGGGTCTGATGGGTCATTGCTAATCTTATAACAAAGAACATTCCAGCACAGAAACAGGCCATTCGGTGGTCCGAGCCTGCGCCGATCCAAATTCTCTATCTAAACCTGTCGCCTATTTTCTAAGGATCTCTATCCCTTTGTTCCCAGCCCATTCATGTTTCTTTCCAGAAACATCTTAAAATAAATCACTGGTCACAGTTCTCCATTTTGAGAAACTCCCTCCCCTTACTATTCTCTGCCTCCTGTTGCCCAGCCAGTTCTTTATCCACCAGCTCGTGCATCATGTGACTTCACTTTCGACATACCTCGACCATGGGGAAACATACCAAACGCCTTCCTGAAGACCACAACATGACTACTACATTGCCTCCTTCGTCAATCAACTTTGTCACTTCCTCAAAGAAATCTATTGATTTGGTAAGACATGACCTTCTCTGCACAAAACCATGTTACCTATCACTGATAAGACTATTTTCATTCAAATAAGAATAATTCCAATCTCTGGACCCTGTTTTTGTGGAGTTTATTTACAATCTCCCCGTGTCTGCATTGGGAGAATTAACTCTTTTCTCTCTCCACAGTATGTTTCTATGTTTGTTTCAGGTTTCTGCCATCTGCAGTATATTTACTTGTATTTGATGGAGAATTGATGCAAATATGACGGGTTTATTGTAAAAGTGGCACTGGTGCTCGGGCTTCCCGAGTACATGGGAATCTTGCCCAGCTACTGATGTGAGTGCATGTCTCTGATTACCTACTCCGTCTCTCTCGAGCCCTGAGTCCATCCGTTATTGCATGCAGCCTTTCACCGAGCCATCCCGGGGTTCCCCAAACCCCATCGCCTGGCACTGGATGCTCCCTATGCAAGGGGCGCACAAAGACACTGGGCACTTTCTGACACGCTAGGGATCTGGGGTAAAGCCCCAGCCATTAAAAAAGGAACAGAATAGCTAAAATCCAATTGAACAGCAAAGCAAACAGGCTGAATGACAGCCATCTGTTATGACATTTTCAGGTCTTTTAGACTAATTTCTGTTTATCCACGTCCATCTACAAATAGATACTCCATATGTATACCTTGTCACACAGGTTTGGTTAAGGTGTAAGATATCAGATCCTATGGTCATTGCGACTGATTCGTTGGGCTCCACTTTCATAGTTAATGAGATCACACTAAGTTTTTATTGTCAAGTCTATCCATTTCAAAGTAAAGATCGTGCCGGAGTTATGCTGAAAGGATTTTTGAATGCTGGAGAGAATAGATTATGCCACGTGCCAGTGAAGTTAGGAATAGGAAGGCAGTATAGTTAAAAACATGGCCAAAGAGCTGGTAGGGTAGGCAGCGCTTGCAATATGTGGATCATTGGGATTCCCGGGTCAGTAGGATATAGACAGGAAGGACTGGATGCATCTGAACTGGCAGCAATCTCCGATATGTGGGTCATTGGGAATCCTGGGTCAGTATGAAATACACAAGAAGGACGGGATGGACGTGAACTGGCAGCAATCTCCTGGCAGGCAGGTTTGTTATTGTCACTCAGGAGGGTTTAAACTAGTGTGGGGGGGGGTGGTGGTAGGGGGGGGGGAGTACGTCCACAAGCACAGTGACTGAAGAGTAGGTGGCGACTAATCCCAGTACAGCTAAGACCAGCAACAAACTGGCAGTGTGGAGTGAACACAATGGGACTGGCAGTCGGAAGTATGCTGATTTTAATATGAGCAGTATGACAGGAAAGACAGATGAGCTTGGAGTTTGGAGTTTGAATGAGTATATATAACTATGATATAACTATTACAGAGATTTGGTTGAGAGAGGGAACAGAAAACTGTCAATCCAATGGGTCAAGAGAGAGTTGAAGAATGTGCATTGAGAGGTTGGAGACTGTTGTTTGAAGCATAATAATTATCCAGTAGTTTATTGGAATTGGACAGTGTGTGATGAAATGTTCATATAGAAGGGACAATGGAGGAAACAGAAATTGTCTGTTTGCAATATTTTCTGCTTTACTGACAGTCTTTTCTAATCTCCTAATACCAGAGAATAGACAACGAGAATTTACATCAGGGAAACACAAACCAAATATCAGGTCAGGATCTGATGGAGTTGGGCTGAAGTGTTTTTATTTCAATGGAAGAATTATTATGGTTAAGACCGATGAACTGACAGCCTGAATCCGTGCATTGGACTATAATGTTGCAGCTTTACAGAGACTTGGTTGAGAGAGGGAAAGAACTGTCCATTTAACATTCCACGGTTTCATTGTTTTATGCGAGATGGAGAGGAAGGTAAAAGAGGTGGACGAGGTGTTTTAATAATCGGGAGAATGCTACATCTGTACTTGAAGAGGACATACAGGAGGGACTATCCACTGCAGCAATATGGTTAAAGCTCAAAAATAAGATGGCTGCAAGCACTGCGTTACTATAATCCCTCCAATAGCCACGGAGGGATTGAGGAACAGAAATGTACGTCGATTAAGGAAAGGTGTATTAAAAACAGAGTGGTCATAGTAAGTGACTTTAATATCTCCAATAATGACTGGGAGCCCCTTGGAGCAAGAGGCTTCGACGGGGCAGAATTTATTAACTGCAACAGTTTGTGGATTGTCCAACCAGAGGAAGCGCCAGACTGGATCTCGTATCGGCTAATGAGCCTGGCCAGGTGACTGACCTTTCAGTGGGACATAATTTTAGAAACAGTGGTAACAGCTCCTTCAGATTTAAGATAGTTACGAACATGGATAAGTCAGGACATTGTGTGAAGCTACTGAATTGGCGGAAGGCAAATTACGTGAGCATCAGGCAGAGCTAGGCCGTCTCAATTGGGAGGAGCTGCTATCAGGCAAATCCACATTTTGTTTTTTTTATGGGGAAATCAAAATTTTGTATGTGGGATCTGCTTGTTAAATCCTGACAGCATAATCATCTGGTGATCGTCCTCCCGCCTGCACGAATTTCAATCTATTTTGTTTGAACAGATATTTCAAGGCCACTGCACAACAGGCAACAGGAAGAGATAAAGGATAATTCTGCACTGTGTCCTTCGCAGGACCAGCTTGTCTCTCCAGGCACCTGATGTCTTTATTGTGCTGAAGTCTTCATAGTGGTTCAGAGAGCTTCAGAATTAGTAGAGCACTGAACGAAGCCGTTTAGCCAATTGTACAACGATGAGCTCTCCAACATCACAATTTGAAAACAGAGTGAACTGTGTGTGCGTGAGAGAGAGAAAAATTAACAGAGAAAAAGGAAGTGAAGAGAGATAAAAGGAATGGAGGGAAAATGGAGCGACAGAGTGAGTGAGAGCAAGGGGTGTCAGACGAGTATGAAGTTAGATCAGAAGACAGCATGAGGACAAACATACAGAAATTTTATTTAGAAATTCCCACAGACTGCAAGCCCTTTGTCTGGTGCCGTACCCTGTGAGCACTATGCTGCCATCCCAGACCACTTATCGCCAATAATTTCACAGAACCGGGTTGCTGACTGCTGAACAAGTTCCAAAATAACAATAGATTGGTTCCAGGGAGAAGGTGAATTAATTTAAGAATTCTGGGCCAACGAGACAATGTGTGAGACAGGGCGAGAGAGTCTCAGTGAGGTGGATCACTGACTAGGGGGAAATCAGTACCTCAGCTGTGGGTCAGATAATGACCAATAAAGCTTGAATACCTCGTCCGTGGTTTTGTAATTCACATTTCAATTCATATAGCTCCACATCGTAAGTGAATTTTAACAGACTTGTCTCTTTGTATTTTTCATGTTTTGGTATGTGCTGAAACGCTTGTTTTTTGTCCCAGTATTTTGTGTTGAATAAACACATTTTATTGTTGTGGTTCTGTTCGCCAAGCTGGGAATTTATGTTGCAGACGTTTTGTCCCCTGTCTCAGTGATATCCTCAGTGCTTGGGAGCATCCTGTGAAGCGCGTCTGTGATCTTTCCTCCAGCATTTATAGTGGTTTGAATCTGCCGCTTCCGGTTGTCAGTTCCAGCTGTCCATTGCAGTGGTCGGTATATTGGGTCCAGGTCGATGTGCTTATTGTTTGAATCTGTGGATGAGTGCCATTCCTCTAGGAATTCCCTGGCTGTTCTCTGTTTGGCTTGACCTATAATAGTCGTGTTCTCCCAGTCGAATTCATGTTGCTTGTTATCTGCGTGTGTGGCCACTAAGGATAGCTGGTCGTGTCGTTTCGTGGCGAGTTGGTGTTCATGGATGCGGATCGTTAGCTGTCTTCCTGTTTGTCCTATGTAGTGTTTTGTGCAGTCTTTCCATGGGGTTTTGTACACTACATTGGTTTTGCTCATGCTGGGTATCGGGTCCTTCGTCCTGGTGAGTTGTCTGAGAGTGGCTGTTGGTTTGTGTGCTGTTATGAGTCCTTGTGGTCGCAGTAGTCTGGCTGTCAGTTCAGAAATATTTTTTATGTATGGTAGTGTGGCTAGTCCTTTGGGTTGCGGAATGTCCTCGTTCCGTTGTCTTTCCCCTAGGCATCTGTTGTTGAAATTGCACTGGATCATCAACGCCACACTCTCAGGAATCCGATTCATAGAGAGGAAGAAAAGGGCAACCAACTCCCATTCCTAGACGTGATGGTACAGAGAACACCGAACGGAGAATTCACCACAAAGGTTTACAGGAAAGCCACACACACAGACCAAATCCTGAACTACGAAAGCAACCACCCCAACACACACAAAATAAGTTGCATCAAGACACTATTCAAAAGGGTCAGAACACACTGCAGTACACCAGAACTGCAAAAAGAGGAAGAGGAACACTTATACAAGGTATTCGCCAAAAACGGATGCCCCCGCAATTTCATCAACAGATGTCTAAGGGAAAGACAATGGAACGACGACATGTCACGACCCAAAGGACTAGCCACACTACCATACATCAAGAGCATTTCCGAACTGACAGCCAGACTACTGCGAACACTCGAACTCATAACAGCACACAAACCAACAGCCACTCTCAGACAACAACTCACCAGAACGAAGGACCCGATACCCAGCATGAGCAAAACCAATGTAGTGTACAAAACCCCATGCAAAGACTGCACAAAACACTACGTAGGACAAAGAGGAAGACAGCTAACGATCCGCATCCATGAACACCAACTATAGAACATAGAACATAGAACAATACAGCGCAGTACAGGCCCTTCGGCCCTCGATGTTGCGCCGATCAAAGCCCACCTAACCTACACTAACCCACTATCCTCCATATACCTATCCAATGCCCGCTTAAATACCCATAAAGATGGAGAGTCCACTACTGCTACTGGCAGGGCATTCCATGATCTTACGACTCGCTGAGTGAAGAACCTACCCCTAACATCAGTCCTATATCTACCCCCCCTTAATTTAAAGCTATGCCCCCTTGTAATAGCTGACTCCATACGCGGAAAAAGGTTCTCACTGTCAACCCTATCTAACCCCCTAATCATCTTGTACACCTCTATCAAATCACCCCTAAACCTTCTTTTCTCCAAAGAAAACAACCCCAAGTGCCTCAGCCTTTCCTCATAGGATCTTCCTACCATACCAGGCAACATCCTGGTAAACCTCCTCTGCACCCGTTCCAGTGCCTCCACATCCTTCCTATAGTATGGCGACCAAAACTGCACACAATATTCCAGAAGCGGCCGCACCAGAGTCTTATACAACTAGCCATGAAACGACACGACCAGCTATCCTGAGTAGCCACACACACAGATGACAAGCAACATGAATTCGACTGGGACAACACTACTATTATAGGACAAACCAAACAGAGAGCAGCCAGGGAATTCCAAGAGGCATGGCTCTCATCCACAGATTCAATCAATAAGCACATCGACCTGGACCCAATATACCGACCACTGCAATGGACAGCTGGAACTGACAACCGGAAGCGACAGATTCAAACCACTATAAATGCCGAAGGAAACATCACAGAAGCGCTTCACAGGAGGCTCCAAAGCACTGAGAATGTCACCTGGAGAGGCGATGAAACGTCTGCAACACAAATTCCCAGCTCGGCGAACAGAAATACAACAATGAGCACCCGAGCTACAAATCTTCTCACAAACTTTAAACACATTTTATTACTGAGGAAGAAATAACCTGTTCTGATGGGACAATCTTCGTGTGAACCGTGCTGGGACTAGAGTCCAAGAGAATCCTAACCAAGGATGTCGACAGAGCTTTAAACTGATTAGGAGTGTGTGTGTGTGTGTGTGCGCTGGGTAGGGGTTTCCTGAAAGGGTTTAATAAGAAAAGAGGAGGTAAGAGCACAGAGCTCAAGAGAGGTTATTAAAATCTTCAGCATAGACGCAAATAGAACAGAGTGTATGGGAAGTGTAAGCAATCAAACTTCAATCACACTGAACAAACAAATGGCAATAGAAGAGGAAACTTTAACACAAGATTGAAGGGTTATATCTGAATGCGAGCAGTATAAGGAATAGGGCATACGAGCTTGTGGCATAGATTGAAATTGGTAGGTATGACGCAATGGGCATTACAGAGAAGTGGCTGCAAGGGGATCAGGATATTCAAGGACATATATCGTATCGAAAAGATCGAGACAGTGGATTTACATTAGTAATAAGAAATGAAATTTAATCAACAATAAGAAAGAAAGTAAGGTCAGATAGTGTGGAATCTGCATGGTAGAATTGAGGAACCACAAAGGTAAGACAACCACAGTTGGAGACTTGCACAGGCCTCCAAAGAGTAGTCAGGAGATGGGGCACAAGATACACCAGGAGATAGAAAAGATCTGTAGGAAAGACATCGTTACAGTGATCATGGGGGATTTCAATATGCAAGTGGAATGGGAAACCAAGTTGGTAGTGAATCGCAAGAAAAGGAATTTGAGGAATATCTAAGGGATGGCTTTTTGGAGCATCATGTGGTGGAGCCCACTCGGGAACAGATGACACTGGATTTAATGACGCAGGCTAGACAAGGGAGCTTAAGGTGAAGGAAAACTTCAGAAGCATTGATCAGAACATGGTTGAATTTATTCTGAAATTTGAGAGAGAAGATAGAATCAGAGATAACAGTATTTCAGCTGAATAAAGGCAACTGGAGAGGCATAAGGGAGAAGCTGGGTAGAATTGACCTGGACAGGCGTCTAGCCGGAAAGACAGGGTAACAGCAATGGCTGGAGATTCAATGTAATTTAAAAGACACTGCAGAGATGCGTGCTGAGTAATAGAGGTATGGTACAGGGAGGATGAGGCAACCAGGGCTGACAAGGGAAGTCAGGGATTGCATATAAGCAAAAGAGCAAGCAGAGTGAAGGGCAGTGGGGAACTGGAGAATTGAGGCCAACAGAAGACAAGAAAAAATAAATAAGGAGGGAGAACATTAAGTATGGGGCTAAGCTAACCAGTAATATAAAGGAAACTGTAAGAGATTCTTTAGATATATAAAATGCAAAAGAGACATAAATGTGAATATGGACCACTGGGAAATGATGCTGGAGAGACAGTAGTGGGAAGGAAAGGCATGGGTGAGGAATTTTGCATCAGTCTTCATGGTGGAATACACGAGTCATTTCCCAAGAATTGAAGAGAGTGAGAGGGAAGTCCTAAATACAGTGGCCATCACCAAGAAGAACATGTTAGAAAACGGATGGCCTGAATGTGGTAACTCACCTGGACCAGATGGATTACACCCCAGCCTTGTAAGGGAGATCGCTGAAGAGTTAGTACAAGCGAAAGTGGTAATCTTTCAGGAATGACTAAAATCAGGAAAGGGCCAAGTGGCTGTATAATTGCTAACACGTCACCCTGTTTAATAAGGGAGTTAGGCAGAAGATGGAAAACTGCAGACTGATTTGCAGACTTGGTTGTGGATAACATCATGGAATTAATCGTGAAGAATGGGATTTCTGAATACTTGGAGGTCTTTGGTAAAATAGGACAGAGTCAGCATGGTTTCATCAAGGGGAGGTCATGCCTGACAAACCTGTTGGAATACATTGAGGGAGTAATGTGCAGATTTGATGAAGGAGAACCGATAGATGTTATCCATCTGCACCTCAAGAATCCTTTGACAAGGTGTCATGCATGAGGCTATTGAGAAAGATATGCGTCCATGGTGTTAGAGGCAAGGTGGAAGTTGAAGTTTGGCTGTCTGACAGAAAGCAGAGAGTGTGGATTAAAGTGTCCTTCTCAGGATGGCAGCCAGTGACAAGTGGTGTTCCACAAGACTCAGTTTTGGGACCACAACTTTTCACTTTGTGCATTCATTATCTATATGACGGAACTGAGGGCATTTGGGTTAAGCTTTCAAACTGTGCAAAGATAGATATAGGGACAGGTAGCATTGAAGAGGTGGTTTGGCTGCAGGAGGGTGCTCTGGCGCATCTCCTCAACTGCCCAAAACTCCGGCCTTGAGCTTCACCCTTCCAACTACAACAAGTTAGAACCTCTCTGGTGCCTGCCTTCCATCCCACCAACCTCAGTATACAACGCATCATCCTCCGCCATTTCTGCCACCAACAGTCAGACCCCACCACCAGAGATATACTTCCCTCCCTACCCCTATCATCATACTGCTGAGACCATTCCCTCACAGCTCCCTCATCAGGTCCACGCAACCCCAACAAGCCACCTTCCACTCCCAGCACTTTCCCTTGCCACTACAACAGGTACGAAACCTGTGCCAACACCTCCCTCCTCACCTCCACCCAAGGCCCCAAAGGATCCTTCCACATCAGCCAGATAGCATCCTGTGCATCCAAGTACCTCTTCTAGTGTGTCCATTGCTCCTGGTCTCCACTACATTGGCGAGACAAGACGTCAACTTGCAGAACAGTTCAGGGAACACTCTCAGACACACACACCCAACAACCCCCCTGACCTGTGGCTAAATACTTCAACTCCCCCTCTGACTCCGCCAAGGCTTTGCAGGTTTGTGGCCTCATCCACTGTCAAATTCTAGCCACCTGACGTCTGAAGGAAGAACGCATCATCTTCTGCCTTGGGACCCTTCAAACACACGGTATCAAGGACAATCTTACCAGTTTCCTCATCTCCCCTCCACCTTATCCCAGATCAAACCCACCAACTCAGTACCGCCCTCTTGAACTGTCCTAGCTGTCCATCTTCCTTCCCATCTAGCCACTCCACCTTCCACTCTGAACTATCACCATCACAACCCACCTTCATCTAGCTGTCACCTTCCAAGCGACCTTCCTCCCAGCACCAGCCCCTCCCATTTATCTCTCTGGCACCTTCCGCCCACCCCACATTCCTGATGAAGGCTTTATGCCTGAAACGTCAAATCTCCTGCTCCTCGGATGCTTCCTGCCAGGCTGTACTTTTCTATGACCACACTTTTTGACTCTGATCTCCAGCATCTGCGGTCCTCACTTTCACCTGCTGAAGGATTTTCACAGGTTCGGAGAGTGAACAAAGAAGTGGCCGAGGTAGTACAATGTGGAAAAGTGTGGAAAAGCATTTTACCAGGATGAATAGAGGCATAGACTATTTTATAAATAGCAAGCAAATTCAGAAATATGAAGTGAAAAAGACTAGGGCATTCTAGTCCAGGAGTCTTGAAAGGTAAACTTGCAGTTTGTCAGTAGTTAGGCAGGCAAATACAATGATGGCATTTATTTCAAGAAGGCTTCAATATAAAACCAGGGATGTACTTCTAAGGCTCTACAAGGCTTTGGTCAGGCTCCATTTGGATTATTGTGCGCAGCTTTGGGTCCCATATCTCAGGAAGGATGTACTGGTCCTGGACCGTTTTCAGACGAGATTCACAAGAATGGTGCCAGGAATGAAAAGCTTAACATATGAAGAATATTTGAGGGCTCTGGGTCTGTATTTGATAGAGTTCAGAAAGATGTTAGGAGGTCTAATTGAAACTTACAGAATACTGCATGCCGTGGGACAGAGTGGATTTTGGGAAGAGATATCCAATGGTAGGAGAGACGAGTACCCAAAGGGACAGAGTAAAGAGAAGATCTTTTCAAACAGAGATAAAGAGAAACATCTCCAGCCAGACAGTGGTGAATCTATGGAATTCACTGCCACAGAAGTCACCGAGGGCTGTCGAGTCCAGATCATTGAGTACATTTAAGAGTGAGACAGATAGGTTCTTGACTGTAAAGGGGATCAAGGATTACAGGTAGAAAGCGGGAGAATGGGGTTGAGAAGCTAAACAGCCATCATTGAATGGTGGAGCAGTCTCAAGGGGCCTAATGTCCAAATATCTGCTCCAATGTCTTCTGGTTGTATGGTTAATATTGGCTCTCCTCATTCCTCATTGGAGATGTATCCTGAAATTTGATCTTCAAATTTACAAAGAGTAACGTTTCACTAGTGATGAGTGGGAAATATCATGTTTCCTCACTCCAGTCTCAGCAGCCATGTCCCCAATATCATAATCACACTGCAATTGAAATCCAATGGAAAATAATCACAGTTGATTGACATCGATAACATTAACATCATGACCCTCACCTGCTCTCTCTGATTCTCGAATAACCATCTGAATTGTGTGTCACGTCATATTCTCTGTTACCATATCCATGTCATTTGTCTGTTATAACTCATGTTATCAGAGGCACATTTTCCTGTCAGATTCTGGACTAGAAAAGTTCTCTCCATATTTTACTGACATTATAATCACTGATCAGTAGTTACAGATTGTATGTTTCCATTTATAAACGTAGAAACTTGCTTATGTTCTGACAATCCTTTGTCATTATTACCATATCCAAGGCAGATTGAATGATTGCACGCAATCAATCTACCATCTCCAATATTCCGTTCCTCAGTCTCTCCCACATATCTCATGCCAAATGTATAAATTTTATACGTTCTTTAGAATTTTAATAAAATCAATGTTAAATTGAAAGGGGTTAACTGGAGCTATTTGTTCAGTGACTGTGATTAATGTCAATCTCCGTGGATCCTAATTATCCCAGTGGAGCGTTTCCATCATTGAATGATAAATGGGCTCTTTTCAGCGTGTTATCCCATAGTATGAGTTGGAGCATCGCTGACAGTACTAACACGGATCATCAGCTCGAGAGAGAGGGGGAGTAGAGATCAGAATCTGAGAACATTAGACTGGAGCGTTACAATAATGGTTCAGAATGGGAGGACCTTGGATTGAAATGTTCTAATAGTGGATCAGAATCAAAGATTAGTAACCTGGAATGGTACAACAATGGATCAGAATCTGAGATCATTAAACTGGAATGGTTCAACAATCTATCAGAATCTGAGAATATTAGACTGGAATATTACAATAACAGACAGGAGTTTATCCTCTGGTCTTTATTATCTTTCTCGGCCTTGGATATCATTAGCATCACGGATCCAGGATCTCCTTTGGATTATTCAAGGAGGTTACTATCCCATCCCCACTATAGTTGGTGTTCCTGGTAAGTCATTATATTTCTCTACTAAACTGGGTTGAACCGAATTTCTGCTCATGATATATAAAATTTGGAAAGTCCAAAACAATGTTTTCAGTTACAATCAAAACCTCCTTTCCTTATATTAATCAGTATCAAACCACTATTTCTAAATTACTCACTGATATGCAAGAAGGAACCAGACTGTTCTCAAACTCCATAATCCATTTTATCCTTCACAGATTTACATCTCCATCTCGTCCCCACTCACCAATCCTTTCCAATACCACCGTCATGATATCCCAGTCTCGTCTCAGTCTCTTTGCAACTCTGAATAAACCATAATTTGTGCCTTTGTTTAATCCAGATGCAACAGTTTCAAGTTCCTTCTAACCACATGTCCGTCACTAAAAAAATTGCTCTTGAGGGTGTTTAACTTGTTCTCTGTACAAATGGGACGACAGTTTATCGTGTTCAAGACTCATACTCTAGAGCTACAGAATAATAGTCTGTTGAAAGCTCATGAGGGAAATTAAAAACAACTATTTTCATTTGCCATAAAGCCCATCTGCTTGCCCCATGTCCTTAAGCGAAGTCAGTGTGTCATTCTTCCCTAGTCAGGTTTCAGTGTGACTTCTGTGATGAACAGGTGGGTGTTCTGCACCTTTAACAGAATTAAAAGCCAGCAATAACTACCTGATAGCACCAAGTCTTCTGAAAAATAGACTTATGTACCATTTGTTTGAACGTCTCGATTTGCTTATTTTCTCAAGACAAAAACAAATTCAGCCAAACAGTTTAAATTATAACCCAAAATGCCCACCTCCAATCAAGTTTGAATTTAGTATATTGATAATCTTAAAAGCCAATGACACAGTCCAATGGTTTGGGGGTACAAGACCGCGGGAAGTTGACAGTTGAGAGGAGAACTGCCAAGTTACCAGCTTGCAAAGACTGCCTGAAAAATAGCTCTCCTCTCAGTAACTTTATTGATTAGTAACTGGTAAAAACAGAATCTCAAAGAAGAAAAGAAGCCTGGAATATGGAGAAGAACCGAAAGCTTCTTGGTTTTGAGATTAGAAGTTTTGTTTTGTAAATCTTAATTAGGAGTCTAATCGGACTAGTATAATGGAGGGGGGGGGGGGCGGTGGATAAAATATAGCTTAGAGGAAGAAGCTGTAAATATTCGTTCGTCTATTATTCCCTGTTATACTTTAAGAAATAAAGTTGTTAATTTTTACTTCAAATAGTCTTGGACTCTAGAATTATCATGGACTACTGCTGTGGACAAATCTTGGATTGTAACACTACAATCCCACAGGAATGTGCTTTTCTCTTTACTGTCCTGTGGAACAGCTGAACCAAACACTCAGTTCAAGATCGGCATAACATGCTGCCCTGACCAGGGCTGCATACATCCTGTGAGAGAAGAACAGAAGTAATGACAGCTCCCTTCCTCTGCCTGTTTCCCGTATTCCTATAGCTCATTTCTATTCAGGTCGGTAATCATCCCCTATTTAAGGTGTATTCAATCTCATTGAAATTCTCCCCGAGAGTGATGCACATCTCCATACGTATCTCTGGTGTTGGCTTTATTGATGCTGACGTACAGATGTAAGGAACTTATACATTCCATGTCAGTCATAGTGCATAGAGAAGGAATGGCTTCTTGTGGCACAGGAAAGAAACGGCGATGTCTATGTGAGCGAAAATGATTATTGCGATCATCCCTGAGAGTGTTGTTGAGACAGTATTTGGGGTACAGTGGATAGACTAATCCCTGGGATGATGGCACCATGAGCAGCGAGTGAAGTTCTGTGAGAGAATAAGAGATGATTGTATTGAACCTTAAGGGAGATGGACAGTCACTCATGATATTCTAAACAGGGACTGATACGATGATAAATTCCATGGCTTTTATTAACTCGGGTTAAATGATTCTCAATAGGTTAAGAGCCTCCGAGGACGTTCTCCTCATCCCAACCCCACTCCACATGTTGATTGAGAGATACAGAGGGTCAGTCTTTGATTAAATTCTCCCCACATTAATACAGTGTATTTAGTGTGCGATCCTGCACTGAACGTCATGTTATCCACAATCCCGACAACAGCCACAATAGCTTCATTATAAAACAGTTAACTATTCCCACTAGTTTCTGACGTCTATGGAGAACATGGGTCTGTCTTCTCAGAGGCGGAAGATGCCTATCTGAGACTTGAGACAAAGCACCTGGCTACCTTCCTCACTGCCAGCAAACCACGTCAAAGTGTCAAGTGTCCCACAGGTAATGAAGCCATGAAGAACATCGTGGATCCGTCTCTGAATGTGTTCTATGCTCCATTAATTTGTCAGGTTGGAGCATCAATGACACCCTCCTGTTCCTGTTTAACTGTCTTGAGGTGCTGAATGGCCTCCTCCAGGTCCCATGGAACAGGTTCATGGGTCGGACCTGGCCCTGCCTGCTCCTGTTTAACAGCTTGATGTAGTAATCAGAACTCTTCTCTTCCTGTGGAACAGGCAGGAGGATTGAATCGGCTATTCCTCTCTTTGTTCAGTAGTTTCGATGGGCTGAATGGTTTCCAAATATCCGTTTCTAATGTGCCTGAGATGCTGAATGAGCTCTTCATTTAACTGTGGAAGTTAAGAGTGAATGTTACCGACACTTTAACAGCACAAGCCTGAAACCTGTCCGACTCTTATTGCATATGGACACAGACTTGTTCAGGAGCTGAGGTGTGACACATTGTTCTGAACATTGGGTGATCGTCAGTGACCATCCCCATTTCTGAACTTATGATAACGATAGACAGTGATGAAGCAGCTGAAGGTCTTTGCTTTGAGGCAGCTACCCTGAGGATCTCCTGCAGAGATGTCCCAGGACTGAGAGGATTGTCGGTCACCTAACACAAACATCTTCCTTTGGGCTCTGAAAGACCCCAACCAGTGAGTAGGGTACACCTGATTCCCATTCAGCTCAAATAAGTAGGTGGTCCTGATGCCATCCACAGTCAAATGCTACCTTGTTAGCGAAGCCATTCACTCTTTCCTGAGCCCCTGTGTTCACCTCTTGTTCGTATCAATAGATGATGGTGTATGTGTTAGGAGTGTTTTCCTCTCATACAGGGTAATCAATGCCTGGAAGTATCTGGGCTACATAGTGAGGAGGGTTACTTCACTGAAAGTATTCAAAGAGGTGGTACATGAATTTGTGGCCTGTTGGAGAGCTAAATGGTGAGAAGAATTGGACATTAAAGACCAGTTATTGCTAACAGCAGGTCTCAGCAGCATTTTTCTGTCTGTATGCCATTTTCCTGCATTCACTTGTCTGTCAAATGTCACCAAATATAACTTTGAATAAATGCAAACATCCACGCACCACAAACTTTTGGTGAAGGGAATTTCCACTTGAACAGCCCTTTGAAAATTTCTCATTTGTGTTTCAACCAATGTTGGAAGGTCACTCCGTCCTTTTCCAGTCCCACTCCTCCACTAGTTACACCAACCTTAAATGCAAACAGTTTTGTGATGTGACCAATGATGTAGGTCTCAGAGTAGGTCATTTTCTAGAAAAGTGCGAGACACAGAAAGTTGGACTCATAACAAATGTTAAAATGATAGAGTGCCCAAAACGTTATTCTGCCTTTGAAGTTATTCTGCTCACACAAGCTACTGGTAGTGGGGTTTCACTCTGGAACAGTTGAATTTGGTTGAATTTCTTTTGTTTCAGGCAGTGGAGAGATTCCAGTGAATTCTCACCAGAAATCCTTCACAAGTAGTAATGATAACACAGAGATTTTATGGTCTCACACTTTGCTCTCGGATGGAACAACTTAAGAGAGAGAGATCAATATGCTGCTGCTTCTCAGGCAGGGGACATTTTTCTCTCTCTCTGTGTTGAAACATACAATAATGAACACCAAACTGGACCATGTGTGCTCTTCTGGAACATTCTCTGGAAACCCCGATTATAGATTATATGCAAGAGCATTCGTTTCAATCGCAAAAAAGTCCCCACTTTATAATTTGATGACATGCTTACATGTGTCTGTGTAATTTCTAAATATTGGTAGGTGTCTTCATAGTATGTCTGTTAATATCAATGCATCTTTTTCTTAAAATTTATTCTCTAGCTTTAGTCTTCCTGACAAGGGATAATATGCATCCAGTTGATACACTTTTCAGAAAGTCATGGATGATTCAATATTATTTCTCAGCTAAAATCGAAACTGATAATCCCCCATAACAAAAGGCCGGCATTCCAGGAATGAGAAAAGGGAAACCTATTTGAAAATCGTCGAAAAGAATTAAATCCTTTCATTTTAGTTTCGGGGATCAAAACAGCACACAGTGCATCAAATGTGGTCTCAGCAATGCCCTGTTCTGATGCAGTTAAACATTCCTGCCATTACATCTGATACCTTTTGCCAAAAACAGCATCATTCCGCTTACCTTCCAAATCACTTGCTGCATCTGCAGACTGACTTCATATGATTCATGTCCCAAGAGCATGGAAACTGCCTGAATCACAGAGTTCTTCAATCTCTCTGCATTTACATTGTTTACCATTGTTTTATTCTTCATGCCAAAATACACAACCTACCCTCAGTTATTTCTGCTGAAGGTTTGCTCACTAACCTTCCCTGTCTGTTTCACATTGCAGACTCACTACCTCCATTTGATGACACATTAAATGACCATCTTGGTGTACCAGCTAATTGAGCTCCAAGCAATTCCCGCCCCTTCTTTCAGATCTTTGATCCAAATTGTTGATCATTGATGACCCCACAGTGATCTCTGAGGCAATCCATCAGTTACAGCTTTGCAGCCTGAAAATAAACATTTGTCTCTACTCTCGATTTCCTGTAAGCGACTGATCTTTGATGGACAGGAGAGTGAATGTTCCCTGCTCCTGGGTAGCCGTTCAGGCAGGTTGAATGGCCTCCTGCTGGGCTGTGTAATGTACTCAACGAGCTGAATTACTTCATTCTATATTGCTGTGCAATTCCTTAGAGTGACAGAACGGTCTCCTCCTGTCTCATTGTATCGATCCTGTCCCATACAATGAATAGCCTCGAGGGTGGATTGAGGGAACAACACACGTGTAGGGGCAACAGTTGGTCATTTGGTGGCACATTCAGAATGCTCATGGCTGATCCGAGTGTGTCTGTCCATCCGTCTCCTGTCTGTTCCCAATAAACAATGACTCTCCTGTCCAACAAATATTAGTCAAGTGCAGACTTATACACTTAATGGTAAGGTCCTAGGGAGTGTAGCTGAACAAAGAGACCTTGGAGGTGGAGGTTCATAGCTCTTTGAAAATGGAGGCGCAGGTAGATAGGATAGTGAAGAAGGTGTTTGGTATGCTTTCCTTTATTGGTCAGAGTATTGAGTACAAGAGGTGGGAGGTCATGTTGCTGCTGTACAGGACATTGTTGAGGCCATTGTTGGAATATGCGTGCAATTCTGGTCTCGCTCCTATCGGAAAGATGTTGTGAAGCTTGAACGAGTTCAGGAAAGATTTACAAAGATTTTACCAGGGTTAGAGGATTTGAGCTACAGGGAGAGGCTGAACAGACTGGGGCTGTTTTAAATGGAGCATCGGAGGCTGAGGGGTGACTTTATAGAGGTTTACAAAATTATGAGGGGCATGGAAAGTGTAAATCGGCAAAGTCTTTTCCCTGGTGTCTGGGAATCCAGAGCTAGAGGGCGTAGGTTTAGGATGAGAGGGGAAAGATACAAAAGAGACCTAAGCGGCAACATTTTTCACCCAGAGGGTGTACTTGTATGGAATGAGGAAGTGGTGGAGGCTGGTACAATTGCAACATTTAAGAGGCGTTTTGGATGGGTATACGAATTGGAAGGGTTTGGAAGTATATGGGCCAGTTGCCGGCAGGGGGTCGAGGTTGGGTTCAGATATCTGGTCGGCATGGACGGGTTGGACTGAAAGGTCTGTTTCCATGCTGTGCATCTCTATGACTCTATAAACGAGTATTCACTGCTCCCTGAGGATGAGGACACCATAGGTAGCACAACACTAAAGTGAAAGGTACGTCCTTATTTCTTTGTGGGACCTGTTATTTTAAAACTTTGTTAACTGAACATCAAATCACCACCTCTTTGCAGATAAAAGGACAGAATAGTTAGGAATAAATATAAACCATTCCAGAGTCCAAACCTGTCCCAAATTCCTGCTGAACCTTTCCAATTAAATATGTATCAAACCCAGCCTCTGCTGCTGTCTCAGGAAGAGAATACCTGATAGCATAGCACCACATGAAAAAAGGAGCAGAATGAGGCCATTCGGCCCATCGAGTCTGATCTGCCATTCAATAATTTCTTATATGTTCCT
Source organism: Chiloscyllium punctatum (assembly GCF_047496795.1). Taxonomy (NCBI): domain Eukaryota; kingdom Metazoa; phylum Chordata; class Chondrichthyes; order Orectolobiformes; family Hemiscylliidae; genus Chiloscyllium; species Chiloscyllium punctatum. Next base: position 23,066,154 of record NC_092772.1, read on the forward strand.
CAACCTCATTCTCCTGCCTTCCCCCAAGAATCCTCGATCCCGTTATAAAACAAAAACTTATCAATTTGTATCTTTCTCTCCGTGTGCGTATGTTTGTCCATCTGCTTGTCATCTGTGTATTTGTGCATCTCCGTTTGTCTTTCTGTGTATCAGCCTGTGTGTTTCTATCTATGTTTGTGTCTATTTGTGTGTGACTCTATATGTCTGCGTGTGTTTCTACGTGTGTGTATGCCTATTCCTTTGTATGTATTGTGTTTGTTCGTATATTGGGGTGATACCAATAATTGTGTCTATTTCTGTGTCTGCATCTCTGTGCAGTGAGGTAACTGTATTTGGTGGGGGGCGGGGGGGTGGTGGGAGTTAAAGGACTGTCGTTCGAAATGCCAGTGTGTTTACAGTGAGAATTGTCTTTCACTGAGCACTGCTCCTTAATCGGTCAGTGGGACATGGATGTTTCAGAAATTTCATGCGAGGCATCCCAGTCCACTTCATCTTGTACTCGGTTCCTCCCCACATGGCGGGTGTAGGGGTGGGGGTGAGGGAATGCATATCGGGCACTCCACCACCCAGCTTGGCCATTTCTGTCCTATTCCAGGCTGTTTCTCTTGGAAAAGAAGAAAGGGACGGAAGGAGTGAGGGCAGGAGTGGATGGCCTTGTTGCTAGTGCTGGTGGAGGTGGATCTGGGAGGAATTGTGAGTCGCCCGGAATGAGACAGTCGACAGTTTTGAATCCATATAGTATTATTAATGTGTGGGCGTATTGCGTAGGTGACAGAAAAAGTGTGGGAAGGAAGTTGCTGAATTCAATAGTGAGAGTGGTAGTGCCTGAGCCTTATTTGGAGATAGAGCATGAGGATTTTCTGGGGGTAGGTGCTATAACAGATATACAGAGAGGGTGACGGAGCAGAGAGAATTCGGTGACCATTATTCTGAGACAGCGGGGAGGATATTGATGCTTGGCTTGTATTGATGGAGATATCTTCAGATCATCTCAGAGTCGAGGTGAGCCTCCCCGAATGTCCTGTCCAACTCTATCACTAATAATGACACAGACCTGTCCCTCAGATTCCACAGAATCAATTTATGTATAACTTACAAAGGCGCAGCAAATATTGGTGTATTATATATCGGTTGCAGAATATCTGAGCATCATATGCTCTGGAAATTAGATATGCAAGTATCATGGATACTGCAGTTTTATTGGATGTTCTCAAATTGCATCTAAACAGCATTAACTAAGTGACTGCTTATGCTGTGCAAAATAAATTATGTACGTGTATGTGAGGCGGGTTGAAGTGTATGTTGTGAAGCAAACTATAGAGCAGTTTATTTTCGGTTTGGTGAAGTGTGATCAGAAGGAAGAATTAATAACCTTGCTATGAATCACCTTTGAAGGAATAGGGACGTTAATAAGGTACATTTTACACGGTGTCTGTATGAATATAGAATGCTTGAACGTTCTGGTTAAACATCATGGTAGCCTGGAGGCGAGAGGGTCAAGTTCACTCCAGTGAATTAGCAAAGTACAATATAACATACAGTGGGAGGCAAGCAATGTTTGTTGGAGTCATAGAGTCAGGCAACACAGAGACAGGCCCATCGGCCCAAACACGTCCATTCTGACCAAAATGTCCATCCACGCTAACTCCATTTCCCTGACATGGCCCGTATCTTTCTCATCCTTTCATGCCCGTGTATTTGTACAAATGCCTTTTAAATGTTGCTAATGTTCCCTCCTCAACCTCTTCCGCAGGCACATCATTCCATATGCGTATCACCCATGTGTGAAAAGCAGTTGGTCCTCAGGTTCCCTTTTATTGTTCCCCTCTGACCTTAAACTGATGCCCTCTTGTCTGTGATTGCCTAACCCTGGAAAAAAAAATGAGTGCATTCACTCTGTCCGTCCTTCCCATGATCTTATACACTTCCCTCAGATTCCCCCTCAGCCTCATACATCTCTCCCAATAACTCAGACCATTGAGTGCTTTGCAACATTCTTGTGATTTCTTTTGCACTCTTTCCAGTTTAATACCATCTTTCCCATAGCAAAGTGAACACAGCTGAACATAACGCTCCCAGTATGGCCTCACCACCATCCTGTATAATTGCAGTAACTCCCGAATTTACATACTCAGTGATATACACTGATGAAAACCAGTGTGCCAAACGCTTTCTTCACTGCCCTGTCTACCTCTGAATCAAATTTCAGAGAACCATGAACCTGAATCCCAAGGTCCCTCTGTTCCAGTACACTCCTTAGGACCCATCCATTCACACGAAACTCGAACCTTGACTCGACTTTCTAAAATGCAAGAACTTACACTGAACTATATTAAAATCCATTTGCCATTTCTCAGCCACTTCTCCAGGTGATCAAGGTACTGCTGTATTTTCTGAAATTTCTGATAACCTTCCTTACTCCATGATGCTGCCTATTTTACTGTTGAAATCAAACTTACAAATCATGTCTGTTCATTCTCATCTAAACCATAGATATATGTAAAATGTAGTGGACCCAGCACTAACCCGTGAGGATTTCCATTAATCACAGGCCTCCAGGCTGACAAGCATCCTTCACTATTACCCTCTTCTTCCCACCATCAAGACAATTTTGTATCTAATTTGGCAGCTCCTCCTCAATTTCATTCGATCTAACCTTCCAGATCAGCGTACCATATGGAACCTTATTGAAGGCCTTCATGGAACCAACAAAGCATACATACACCATCCTTCCCTCCTCAACGTTGCTAGTCACTTAATCAAAGAATTCGAACAAATGTGTGAGCCATGATCTCCCATGCACAAAGCTGTGCTGAGTTTGATGATGGGCTTTTCCCCAAAACGTTGATTTTCCTGTTCCTCGGATGCTGCTTGACCTGCTGTGCTTTTCTAGCACCACTCTAATCTTGGTCCTAATCACACCCTGACTTTCCAAATGCATTTATATCTTATCTCTCAGAACCTGTTCAAGTAAATTACCTACAACAAATTTTACATTTACTGGTCTATAGCTCCCGCGTTTTTCTTTGTAGCCCTTCTTGAGTAAGGACACAGCATTCGCTGTCCTCCAGTCCTTCGTGACTTCACCCGTTGGTCAGCGATGATGCAAAAATATCAGCCAGGGCTCCGGAAATTCCTTCTATGTCATCCTGCAGTGTTCCTGAATATATCTGATCAAGTCCAGGAAATTTATAGAAATATTGCAAAGTCTTTTTATTTCAGGTATAAACACCAAAGAAAGGGAAAGTGACACAATGATGTTGAACATAACAAATTAGAAAATGTCATAATCATAGGAAATGCCTTCAGAAGAATTTCAGTCATTGTGGAAACCTGAGAATTCTCAGAAATTCACGATCCAGAAACAAGGGCCATGAAACTGATAAGGAAATCAGAAAGAGACCATGAATGTGAACAAACAGGAACAAAAACACTGCAGAAATCTACAATCTGTATTTCAAAGGAAACAAAGTAAAAGCAAGGTCAAGTATGGAAATTGGTAATTGGGAGAGGAGAGTTTATTGTGAAGAACGGGGAAATGGCCAAGAAAATAATCAGCTGCTTTGTATCTGTCTTCAAGGAGGAAGATCCATAAAATCAGCCAGTAATACCAAGTGATCATGTAGCGCTTGTGCAACTGAAGACAAAAAGTCAATTTATATCAGTAACAAGGTAGTATTTGAAAGTGCAACTGGATTGAGCATTGCTCAGCCTGACAAACCTGATGTACTTCATGTTAAAATGGCAGAGATAAATCAGCAACAGAAGTATTCATTGCACTGTTGACGACTGTGTTTTATTTTCCTGTGTATTCTGCAGAGGCCGGAAGCCATTCCGGATAAATGGAAGTCAGCAAACGTGGTCGAAACACTATAGATTAATGGAAGGGATCCAAACACCTATAAAGGGAAGAAGGCATAGTTTGGAGAACTGCTGACCAATTAAATTGACATCTGCAGGGAAACTGTTGGAATCTATTATGCAGCATGTGATATTGGATATTTAGAAATTAATAGGATCAATGGAGAGAATCCACATGTATTTCTGGCAGATGTCTAACTCGATGTGCCATTAGTTGTTAGACCCCATCTACCACCCCCTGAGAAAAGGAACAGAAAATGACTTCGCCACAGGAAATGACATCAACAACCCAAAGAAATCCTTAAGAAAAAGCAGGAATGTGTCGCATCGCTTCGCCAGAGGTCCATTGAAGATGTTACCTAGTAAGGTAAGGAAACGTCGGGAAATGAACCTGCCAGCTCAGCAAGCAAACCTGCATCCATTGTGTACAGTGTTGGTGACCCAATCTGAGAAAGAATATACTGACCACAATAAAACTGCAATGGACGTTCTCCAGATTAATCTCACAGATGGCGAGATTGTCTGATGAGGAAACTCGGCCTATGTTCTCTAGTCTTTCAAAGAATGACAGGTGGATCACAGTGAAATTTACAAAATTCACAAAACATATGACAAATTGGAAATTAACAGGACACTTCCCTGGCTGCCCAATCCAAATTCAAGGCAAATAATGGCAAGATAAGGGATTGGCCACTTAAGACCGTAATTTTGAGGAAATTCATCACTTGGCGAGAACTGCCTAAAACAGGGTCATAGAAACCTGCTGGCAGGGTAAGATTAAGGAAAATCTCCAGATATTCTGCAAGTGTGTCAAGCGGAAATGTATAACAAGGGAACAGGTACGAGTCATTAATGACTTGCCAAGTTGCATCCAAATCATCTTAGTGTTAGGAGACAGAGGGTAGTGGTTGAAGGCTGTTTGTGTGACTCGAGACCGATGTCCAATGGTGTATCACAGGGATCAGTGCTGTGATTTGGAGATGCTGGTGTCGGACTGGGGTGAACAAACTAAACATCACATAACACCAAATTATAGTCCAGCAGGTTTATTCAGAGGCACATTTTTCAAAGCGCACAACCACCTAATGAAGAAGCAGCACTTCGAAGTTAGTGCCTCCAAATAAACCGGTTGGACTGTAACCTGGTGTTGTGTGATCGTTATCCTTATTATTTGTGGTATTCCTAAATGATGCAGCTCTGTATATAGGCGGGGTGCTGGGAGTGTGACAACTAAGTTTATGTTTGATTCAAAGATTGGCCGGGTGGTTGGCAGTGAGGAGGAAGATCTTATGTTACAGTAAGATACAGATGGAATGGTCAGATGGGCAGAGCAATGGCAGATGTAATGTAACCTTGATAAATATGATGTGACACACTTTGGATGAAGGAACTGGGCAGGGGTACTCAATGAATGGCAGCAGATGAGGAAGCTCAGAGGGTGTTTCTCCACACTTCCCTGAATGTGACTAAATACGTTAATGAACAATTTTGAGAAAGCATAAGGAACCGTAAACATAATCTTTATTCATCAAGGCATAGATTATCAGAGCTATGCGGAACTTTGGTTTGGCCAAGATGGAATACTGTGTGTAGTTCTGGGAACCACATTACGGGAAGGATGTGATTGTAGTGCAGGGGGCTCAGATGAGATTCACCAGGATGTTCCCTGTGATGGAGCATATCAGCTATGGAGAGAGGCTGAATAAACTCAGGTCGTTTAGTTTGGAGCAGAGAAGGCTGAGGGGCCGTAATTCAGATGGATAGGATTCTAAGGGGCATGGACAGGGTGGATAGACAGCAGCTGTTCCTTTTAGTCAAAGGGCCAAGAACAATGCAGCACATTTTAAAGTGAAGGGTTTGAGATTTGGAGGGAATTGAGGTTATTTTTTCATCCAGAGTGTGTTGGGGTCAGGAATGCCCTTCCTGAGAGAGAAGTTGTCATGGTAACTTCACAACTATTAGAAAATACACGGCTGCGCACTTGAAATGAAATATGATTCACGGCTACGGGACTTGTGTCGGAAAATGGGACGAATATAGACCGTGCTGTATTGTTGATGTTACAAAGTGTGTGCTTCTGTGTTTGTATGGCTGTGGAAGATCTATCATTGAGTAGTTAAAGATAGGAATTGATGGGTCTCTGAAGAGTATATTAACAAGGGTTTTAAGATTGAACTTGTAATATCTTCTGAACATATGTCAATGGCAAAATTAAGTGAAAAAATGTGCAGCTTTCTTACAGTCTGATCCCAGAGAATTGAGGACAGGGAAAAGGCAGAACTATGGAGCAAATACTTTAGTTATGTCTTCACAGAAGAAAACAAAACAAAAAAAGAAAACTTCCCAACAATCCTAGTGAAAATTAGTCTGTTGAGAAAAAAGGAATAGAATGAAATTAGCAACCAAACAGTCTTAGAGGAAGTATTGGAACTGAAAGTCATGAGCACAGATAAAGTCAACCGAGATTGATCAAATGGGAATTATATTTGAGAAAGTGACGTTTAGCATAATTATGGAGAAGCAATCAATGAAATATGATTGCATTTTCAGAAAGATTTTTGATAAAGCCCCAAGCCCATTATGCAACATCAAATCCTCTGGGACTGGGACTAATATAGCTTTAGAATGGGAGAGCGGGCAGGAAGCAGTGAGTAGGAATAAAACAATGGGTTTATTTGAAAGGAAGGCTTGGAGGATATAGCAAGAATCGGGGTTTGGGCTCCAGCTATTCCCAATACACAACATATATTTTATTGAGTGGATCAAATTCAATATTTCCAAGTTTGTTGATGGCACTAAACAATATCGGATTGTGAGTGGGTGAGCAGGATGTCAAAAAGACTGCAAGGTGATTGCAACAAGTGGAGTGTCTGGGTAAATACATGGCAGATGGAGAGCAATGGGGGTGGGGGATATGGTCTATGGAGGATACGTGATATTGTGACCTTTGATGGTAAAAACAGAACGGGAGCCTATCATTTGAAAAGGGATTGTTTGAAAAATGTTGGATCTGTAAAGGAACTTAAGCTGCATTTTTGTTTCCATCTGTGCAACCCTCCGAGTTCAGTGCAGGGCAGTGAGATCTGAATCCAGAAGTCAATACTGGGAATGGCATTGGCATGCTGATCAGTATACGCAGACCCAACACATGGGGAGGTGTAACATTGAAAAAGATCTGGATCTCCCTGTGCACCAGTCACTGAAGGCAATTTTGCAGTAGCAGAAAACAGATAGGCAGATAAATCTTGTATTCACCTTCATTTCAGGGGGATTTGAATCCAGGAGTAAGGGTGTTTTACTGCAGCTGAGCAGGGACTTTGTGAGACCTCATCTCGAACATTGTACAGTATTGTGCGTAGTTTTGGTCTCCTTACCTAATAAAGGAGAAACCTGACATTGAGGGAGAGCAGTAAAGGATAACCAGACTGATCTCTGGGATGACAGGCCTGTTGTAGGAGCAGTGTTTGCGGAGGCTATGCTTGTATTCCATGGGTTTTAGAAAAATGAGTGGAGATCTCAGTGAAATATATAAAACTCTGTTAGGGCGAGACAGATTGGAAACAGGGGTGACAATTCCCCTGACTGGGACATCAAAACAAGGGGCCATAGTATTATGTACAGATAGGCCACTCTACATTGAGATGAGAATAAATGTCTGCACTCAGAGACTGGCAAACCTGGGGTACTATCTCCCAGATCGGGCTGTGGAAACCAAGGCACTGACTATAAATATGGATTTTTGGAAACTAAAGGGATAGGGAGAGAGCAGGGTATGGTATGAACATAGAGGATCAGATATCATTACAGGTTGTTCTCCAATAACGTGGTAGCTGTGTTCCTGTGCTTCGCTGTGTTGCAGGAAATCATGCAATATTAATGATGTAGTATATGGGCAAAAGAGGATAATGGGCGAACTGCAAAATATCAGTAAAAATCCAAAATTAAAGTTAGTCTAACACACACTAGCACAGTCTAATTAAACTTTAAATCATATATTGTAATGAAATAGTGCTAATAATGACAATGCAGTCACTGGCTATATCCCTGTATCCTTTCACCAAACTCTTCACCAGAAACTCTTCACCACGTGATGCCAACATGGAATTCCAGTTCTCCTGAAGATTCTACCCTGGTTTGAAATAAAGCTCCTTCTAATTGGAGAGAGCAATTCCCCGTTTCAAGTTCAGGTTCAAAGCTTGCAGAGCGTATTGCATTCCTGATTTAGCTGAACACTCACAGGATGCATTTGGCAGACAGAGGATCCTGAAGCTGGGTTTTGTTGTTCAGCTGGTGCCTGGCAAGGAGTCGCGTCGCAGTGAGCGGGAGCTCACTTTATAGAAAAGAGGTGGACAATTCACGAATCGCACTGCAGTCAAATCACTTTTAATAAGCCCGCGTTATCAGAGAACTGCCTGTATATTGAATCGAGGAGCAAGATTGATGGATTGAGGGGACTACAACAGTTCTTATTTTATATTTCACAATGTTTAAACCTATTAATAGATATGAACACTGTGTCGGGAATACTGCATTGAGGAGATTTTCTCCATAAACTAGAATGGGGAAGGCTAAATGTGTTGTGTGACCTTTTCCGATGTTTCTGTGCAGTCTGTGGGAAAGCACTGTAAGTGTTGTCACAAGCTCTCAGATGTTAGGAAGGAGGTTTCTCAGGATCAACAGGACTGTGATTCCCGTTCTCTTTTCTGATATCAAGGCTGGTGCCGAGTATTCTGTCTGTTTTTTTCCTTTAAGACCTCGGAGCAGTGTGATAAACTTAAGTGTCTTGCTTGGCCGTTTCAGGGACCATTGAAGAGTTTATCACATGTCTGTGTGTCTGGAGTCACTTTTAGGCCAGACCAGGAAAACATGGGAGATTCACTTCCTGAAAGTACATTGGGAAAGGAGATCGAAGTTTACAATCAACATTGGATGCAAGGTCACTGTTACCATGACCAGATTATAGATCTTGATATTGTATTAATTGTTTTTAACTTCCACCAGCTGCCAGAGTATTATCCTGTATTGGATTAGTAATCCAGTGACATTTCCACAACAGCACCATCTCCACATACGAACCTATCGGAAACCACACTGAGCCGGTTATTTCTGGACGGTTTGACAGCTTTGTCAAAAAGAACTCCCACAAATTTGATTATCGTGAAGGGACTGAGGGGGTGTTAAATGGCCAGAATATAATTATTCACCTATTAAGTGACCGGACATAGTTGAGTAATTTTCCACACTGCCAAGCAGATGTCAGAGTTGGAGCTGGAATGAAACAGCTTCCCCAGGGACACGGCTTGTTGTGCAGCACAAGTCTTCAGTCCCATTGCGGGAATGCTGTCAGGGTCCATTGTCTTTGTCGTATCTAATGTGTTCAGGGGTTTCTTCGTGTCACATGCAGCAAATCAATTGGTTGAACACTGCCATCTGTGATTCTGTGGGCATCATGGCGAGGATGAGGTGGATCATCCTTTCAACACCTCTGGCTGACAATGGTGCAGATACTACATCCTTGTCATTTTCACTGATGTGCAGGGCTGTTCCATTATTTAGGATGGGGGTATTTCTGGAGTCCTCTCCTCCAGTAAGTTGTTTAATAGTACACTGACATTTATGTCTGGATGTGGCAGTACTGCAGAGCTTAGATCTGATCTGTTGGTCTTGGGATCATTTCGTCCTCTCTATCAGATGTTAGTTCTGCTGTTTGGAATGAAAGCACTCAAGCGCCGTAACTGTAATGGTTTGTCATCAGCTTTAGGTACACATGGTTCTGACCTTGGCAGTTTCACCCACACTCGTCACTGAACCATCACTCGGTTTGATGGTAATGGTAGACTGATGGAATATCCTGGGGAAAATGTTACAGATTATGTTAGAGTACAATCCTGCTTGTGTTACTGCTGTCGTCTACAGCATCACGTGATAGCCCAGTTTGAGCTGCAATATCTGCAATTCAATTCTACTGACTGTCCCCCAGTTCACATCGCGACCCAGTCACCGATCAGCCGAGTACTCAGTGACCTCACCTGGTGTCTGATGCGGTAATACTTCCATTTTAATATTCTTAATCTGCTTATGGTTCTCCCTGGTGCCATGCTTCCAATTTGTTACATTACTCAAATCCTTTAACATATTCATCTGAATCTTTTCCTTTCTCGTAATGCCATCTTCTGCATTTGAATTGAACGTATTTCCCTCTGGTTTTCTCCCTGATCATGATTAAGAGCTCTCTGGTGTCAGTGATGCCAGCCTAATGCAGTTTCTGAGCGAATGAATGTGTGCACTTTGCGTTATCGTTCAGTTCCCAGTGTAGGGCGCTCGGTGTTGGACACGGCGTTTGAGCATCTTTCACACACGTCATTGGAACTTGTTCAAAAACAGAAATTGCTGAAGAAACCAAACAGGTCTGGCGGCATCTTCTGTAGTGAACGCAAAATAATCTTTCGGGTCCAGTGACCCTCTACAAAGCTCGCAGTTTCTCCAGTAATTTTTGTTTTTATTTCCAGTATCCATAGTTATTTGTTTAATTGAAAATTTTTGCTGTGCCTATTCGTTTTTGGAGAAACTCAGCAGGTCTGGCAGAATCTGCAAAGACAGCGAAACAGAGATGGCGTTACAAGCCCAGTGTGACTTTTTCAGAACTGAAAAAGGTTGGAAACTGGGCTTTGTAATCCCTTTCCGGAGATGGGGGATGGGTGACTTGGAAAAGAGGGCATGGCAAAGGATAAACGAGCTATTAGCAGTGGTGAACGAGAAGATAATGCAAAATGGGTTGAAATTAAGTTGTGAATGGGGGAAAGGGGTTCTCTCTAACTGAGTGTAAGATAAAGAAGACACAACCACACAAGGTCATAGGGAGAACAGGAGGGTGAATGTTGACCATGTTGCATTAAATAGATCTAGATCTATACGTTTAGATAGTATGCATCATCACTGCCTTCATGCAATGGAATTCAGGTGCTTGACCTCTTATTAGCACTAGTAAGAGTTTCATGCTGCCTGAGTTTTGTAACATAGAGCAGAACTAACAGTCTGACATTTAGGTTGTTTTCTTTACCTGTCATTTTTAATATTCTTTCCAATTTGCAGTGCTTATCTTTGATCTTGAAGTTAGTATCAGATGGAGTGTACGAGTTTGAGGGGCGGCATTCTAGAAGTTTATAATATCATGGGAGGCATGGATAGACAAAAAGCGAAGGTCTTTTCTGCAGGTTCGGGGAGTTCAAACACAAATGCATAGCTTTAAGGTGGAAGGGGGAAACTTGAAAGGGACAAAGTGACAACATTTTTTACACAGAGGTCGATGTATGCATGGAATGAGCTGCCAGAGAAACAGTGGTAGATGCTTGTACAGCTGGAATATTTCAAAGACATTTGGACCAACATATGAATGGGAAACGTTTTAAGGCATATGGGCCAAGTGCAAATAGATGGGATTAGTTTAGTTAAGAAAACCTGGTCAGCATGGACAAATTGGTCCAAATGGTCTGTTTGTGCACGATATGACTGTATGAATCTAGAAAGTGAGGAAAATGTACGAAAAGATGTGATGTAATAAATTGGAAAGAAATGTAAAAACATGCATCATGAGCTTTCGCATCTACATAAAAAACAGCTTGAAGATTTGTGTGTGAGCTGAAGCAGAAGTGAAGTGAGGAAAGCAAATTGAGGCCATGAGGAGGGTGTGACTGGAGAACTTGCCACAGGGAACAGGCAGATAATGTACACTAGTCATTTAAATCACTCCTCATGGGGAAAGTACTGTAAGCATGTCAATAGTATAAACAAAATGGTGATAGGAGGGAAGTTCTTGAACTGTCTCAAACAAAAGGAACAAGGTTTTTGTCTAACAGATAAGAATAAGGGTAGGCAGGTCAGGAGTAATTCATAGTTAATTTTAAAAGAAGTGGTCACAGAGTGACTAGTGGCACTGTGTGAAATATTCCATATCTCTCTGGATTACAGGAGTGCTCCAGTGAAACTGGAGAACCTCCAATGTGGCGCCAGTCTTTAAGAAAGGAATGAGACAGAAAGCAGGAACAATTTAGCCTAAGCATTATTCCTGGTAATATGCTCGAGCCTGTTATTAAGGAAGGAATTTCAGGGCACTTAGAAAAGCGTAATGCAGAGTTGGCATCGTTTTATGACGGGGTAACTATTTTCGTCCTGTAAAATCATGCAAATTATACTTTAGAGATCCCTGAGAATGTCAAGATTAGAGTCATGCTGGAAAAGCATAGCATGTCAGGCAGCATCCAAGCAGCAGGAAAATAAATGTTTCAGGCAGGAGCACTTCATCAGGAACCCCTGAGAATGTGACAGGCAGATTTGATAAAGGGAACTGGTCAACATGAGGCTTTCCAGAGATTTTTCACAAGGTATCACAAAATAAATGTTCTGTCACAAGCCAGAGGCTCGTAGTATGATGAATAATATATTAGCATTGGATGACAGTTGCTTAACACATAGAAATCGGAGAGTCAGGATTAATGGATCTTTATGATAAAAACGTATCTACTGGATTATCACAAATATCAGGCCGATGACATCAGATATTTTCAATCTATACTGATAGCCTGACGGCGGAAGCTGACTGCAATATACATCCGAGTTTGTGGATGACACTGAGAACCAAAATGCAGGCTGTTATTTAATGAAGAGGACTGTCAAAAAATGATCAGTACAAAGGGATTGGAGTGTTCCTGTGTTTGAATCATAACGTCAGCATGCTGATGCAGCAAGTAACTAGGTTGGTTCATGAGACAGCTTCCTGGGATAGAAGGGTTGAATTATTGAATACATCTAAAATGGTGAGGCGATTATTCATTTTGGTTGAAACGAATGAGGGTGAAATTACTGAAATTTACAAGATACAGAGAGGGGTGGTCAAGGTAAATGCTGAGAAGGTGTTTCCCCTGAGTCTCGAACTCGAGGCGGTAGATACCGAATAAGGAACATCGATTTCAATCTGAGGTGAAAAATGATGTACTCTCTCAGAAGGTAGTGAACGTCTGGAATTCCCTAACACAGGGAGTTGTGGAGGGATACAGGGAATTGGATAGGAAAGTGGAGTTGAGCCCGGAAGTACATCAGCCATGTTCTTATTGAATGAGAGTTCAGGCTTGAGGGGCCGAATAGCTGACTCATGTTCCTACTTCTTAAGTTTTTATATCATGATTTTGGAAAGTCGTGTTGTACAATGTTGCATTCGTGAAAGGAGATAATTTGCCTGAGTTAACGCTGGATGGGATATGGGGGCTTTATTCAGAGCAATTACAGAGCAGAAGTTACAGAGTGGGGAATCCTGGAAAAAGGGATTGCGGCTGGGGGTCACTTCCTGACCAAGCCTGGAATTTTCAACTGCATTTCAGAAACTACACTTAACCATCGGCGTAGCCTCGATCTGCCTGTGTGTAGCAGGTCCGGAGGGTTGAATCGAACATCAGAACAAAGGGCTGAGGGACATGAGTGGGCCAATCGGCCCTTTGACACTACTCCACTAGTAAATAAGGTCATGGCTCCTCTCATTGTTGTCCCAGCTGCATTTTTCTCTCCATGCACCATTATCCCTGATTCCCTTGTCTATGGAAAATCAGACAAAGCCATAAAAAGATAATATAATATTATATAATATTAACATCAAAATTCAGCCATCCGAAACTTCTGGCGAAGGGAATTCCCACTTGAGTGAAATCCGACTTTGTGATTTTTTTCCTCACTCCGGCTCTGACTGTGGATGGAGGGTGTCACTGTTTCCTTTTCTAGTACCGCTCCTCCACTCCTCACAACAAATTTAAATGTAACCAGGTTGGTGATATGACCGATGATAAAGGTCTCAGACTGGGTCAGGTTTAGTGATAGGAACAAGTCAGGCAGATTTCTTTCATCAGCCGCAGCTAACAAATAGGGCTAATGGAGCATCATGTTAGATTTGTGGTCAGTACTGCTGCCTCATATCAGCAAGGAGCTGAATTTAATTCCAACCTCGTTCGACACTCTGTGTGGAATTTGAACAGTCTTCCCGTGTCTGTGTGGGTTTCTTCCCAGTTCTCCAGTTTCCTCCCACAGTTCAAAGATATACAGCTTAGTTTGATTTGCCATGCTAAATTACCCAGAGTGACCAGGAATTTGTAGGTTAAGTGGGTTAGTCATGGGAAATGCAGGGTTACATGGATAGGGTAAGGGGACAGGTCTGCACAGGATAATGTCCGGTGGTTTGGTGTGGAATCGATGGGTCGAATGTCCTGCTGCCACACTGTAGGGGTTCAATGACAACGGCATCAAGATTGGGCTATACAAACTCCCAGTCAGTATATACCCGATGCACTCGCCTCAAGGCTTTGTATATTTCAATAAGATCAGCTCTCATTCCAAGGGTAGCCTGTTAAAGTCGCCATAATATCAGCCCTTCATGCATGGAATAAATGAAGTGAAACATCTATGAACTGCTTCCAGTGTTACTATATCCTTGCTCAGAGAAGAATGCAAAAATAAAGCTAATCTCACACACCGATGAGTCGGTTTATTTTTGTTTTCTCAGAGTGCAGTGAGTCTAATGACACTCTTCCCCGCAGAACATGGGAGGCAGAGATATTGAATACTTTTGAGGCAATGTTCACGAATCACAAAGGAGTCAAGGATTATCGAGTAGCAATGTGCAGTGTTGGGAAACTGTAGACAGTGGTTCCGAATGACACCGCTCTGGAAAATCCAGGAATTAAACGAAATGGATAAGATCGATAAAGTTTTAAAGGGGAAACAAGATGGCAGCGATCTGAAAGGTCTGCTTTGCTGAGCTCTGCATCACAGTAATGCTCTATCCCACCCCACCACAGTCATTTACTTACAATTCAACACTAAAAGAGCTACCGAATCCTGACTAATGCCAATTTGTCATGTGGAAATGACAAAACATGGGAAAGGTCGACTAAGTCCCAACACACAGGGCACCCGTCCGAAGCTGTCTGCATGCCTGTGGCCGCACCTGCAACCCCCTCTGCTCGTTCGATGGACCCAGTTAGTCACCAGGCCTTGGTTACCGAGTTCACCAAATTACATGAAATGATTGAAGGCATGATTGAAGAAAAGTTCAGCAGGAGGATAGAACCACTCTCAGCCAACTCCAAAAAATATGAGCAGCAAATTGGAAGTCTTGGAAACAGAACGGATGAGGTCGAGCATCAAACTACAGGGGCAGAGTCTGTAATCGATTCCTCTAAGGAGCGGATCCTCGCCCTTGGAAAACAGGTCTGTACCTTAACTGAACAATTTGACGGCCTCGGAAACAGGGGCAGAATGAAGAATGTTCATATCATCGGTCTGCTGGAGACATAAGGTGTTCAGCCAGTGAGTTTTTTTCGAGAACTGGCTGCCGTGTTCCTTCACTTCGAAGCTGAAGAGGGATGGGTGAAGAGTGAGACAGTTCATCGGCTTATGGAGTGTAGGTCAGACTCAGGCCAAAGCCCTCACCCTGTTCTTGTGCGATTACGTAGTTGCAGAGACAATCAAAGACTTATGGAAGCTTCCAGAACACAGGGAAAAGATCCGACGAGGGCTCCAGGATTATGTTCTTCCAGGTCTTTTCAGCGGCAGTAATTCAGAAAAGAAAATATTTTGACGATATCAAGAGAAGATTAAGGGAACTTGAGATTCAGTATTCCTTCATGAACGCCGCGTTGCTCCATATGCTTTCAATATTTCTACGCACTGGTGGATCTTTCAATAGATCCATTGACGCTCCAGAGGACGCGAATACTTTGTGCACACTATAAAGCAGGCTGGATGCTTTAATAGATATCAATAATCATTCTTCTCTCGTTTTAAAGAACGTTTGTTGAATCTTTCTTGGTATTAAGTAATGTTAAATTACATTCAGGGCAGAGTACACAATTTTAACTTGATTGATATTACTATTCGTTTTTCTCATGCTTAGTTTGTGTGTCGGGTTCGGCTCAAGCTGGAGGGAGTTACGAAGCTAACCATGAAGACTGAATGCCTACGTTAAGGCAGTTCAATCCCGATGTTTGTGATTAATTTCCCGGGATGCAGTATTGATAATGGGGCAGAAGATAAAGATTTGTGACGTGCAACTGCCCCCAGTGGGGGGGGAGGGGAGGGGTAAATGCCCCTCCTGAGTGTCATTGACACTTTTTAGCCTGTTTTTTGTTTGTTTTTATATGTATTTACTTGTAGAACATTTTGAAAGTGTGTTAATTGTTGTAGTTTTAGTTAGTATGTTTTTTTTTAGGCTCGATGAGTCTTTTTTCATTGATGCTCAGCGATTTGTCGTTCAAGTTCTTCCTCTCTGGATTTCAAATGTTGTTACAGTGTGTTATGGCTAATGTCATGCTTCAATGGTGTATCTGGAGCATTAAGCGGAGGCAGTTAAGAAGAAAAAGGTACTTTCTAGCCTTAACAAGGAGAGGGTTGATCGTGTCCTATTGCAGCGGATGCACCTCGATGACAAGGAATATTTGACGTTACAGCAGGGCGGGTTTGAACGGGTTTTTATTTTCGTCTTTTAATACTAGGAGTAGGGGAGAAGCCATACTGGATAAGAAGAATCTTCCATTTAAATTACTAGATTGTATTTGATACTCACGGAAGGATCATAATCCCCCAAGCCTTGAACTATAGTAAATAATCCAATATTTTGAATAGTAATTGCGACCCCCACCCCCACCCCGGCGCTCCCTCTTAAAATCCTGGCAGATCCATTTTCTTGCATCATGGCACATTATCGTAGAAGGAGATTTCAACTGTCTTATGGAACCCACAGTGGACAGAATGTCCAAAGGTCCCTCAATACCCTCGTTATAAAGTAAGTAATTGGTGGATTTGTGTGCAGAACGAGAGCTGGTGGATGGCTGGAGGCACATTTACCTCACAAGGATGGCTTTTAATATCTTCTTTTACCCGCAGAAATGCCACACCAGGTTCGATTTTTTTCCCCATCCCTGCAACAATCTAAGATTCGGTGGCATCCTGCACAATTGGGAATATTACCATTTCTGACCATACTTATTGATAAAGATTGAGGGAAATATAACAGATTCGAGACACTGGCGAATGTATCCCTTTATTGTTAAGACTAGTTAGTTCATTGAGTATTTCTGTAATGAATTCAGATCTTTCTTAGCCATTAATTCAGATTCAACCAGTAAACCATCCATTCTATGGGAAATTGTTCAGGCTTATGCCAAGGGAATAATTATTCCTTATGATGTAGCAGAAGGGGGAGCAGTAACGCTGGTTTGAGGCAAAGCTGAGGGCAGCCGAGAGTGCATACTGTATAGACCCTCAGTGGCTAAGCTGCAGAGGATCACAATGCTTCGGTCGACGGTGAATTCCACGCTCACACAGACAGCCAAGAAGGAACTTACTTTTGCAAAACAACGGCTGTTTGAATATGGTGATAAGCCAGGCAGGTATTTAGTCTATCTTGCCAGGAAATTGAGTGCCCCTCTAAGCCATTACCTCAATTAGGGAAGGTATGGGGTCCTTACCCTCAATTCCAAAAAGATTAGTGTCTCCTGTCCAAGATTTTTCTCTGAATTATTTCAGACTGAGCATTATGAGGATAGATGGATTAAAATTGAGTCACTTTTCATTTTTCAGGAGTCACCCTGAATAAGTGGCCTTAATGCACCATTGTCAGCGTGGGAGGGTGTGAAGCAGCTTCTGAATGCAAAGGTGCACGTTCCTGACAGATTTCCTCGTGAAGTTTAGAGATAATCTATAAACCTATTGTCAGGGCTGATGTTTAACATGTTCTGTCACTCATTCAGTCACGAACCCGTCCCTCCATCCTTAAGAGAGGCTCATATCACTATGATGATGAAGAAAGGAAGACCCTGGATGATTGTGCTTCTTACATGCCAATCTCACTTTTAAGTGTTGGTCTCAAAATCCTGTCTGAGACTCGTGCATTAAGGCTGGAAACTTTGCTGCCTTCTGTTGCCAAAGAGGACCAAACAGGCTTTATAAAGGGCCACAGATCTTCCAACAATGTTAAGAACTTACTCAATATGATCCAAGAGTGTCAACAACCATCTGTCTGGCGATTATTGATCTCTTTAGACGAGGGAAGGCATTTGATTGGGTTGACTGGCGGGATCTCTTCTGTACAATAGAATGGTTGGTCTCTGCAAAGATTTTATCAAATGGGTGAGGGTCATTTACAGCTATCCTCTGGCTGGGTTCTCACTAATGGTGTGCCAACCAGTAATATTAATATTTCTCCAGGCAGCCGGCAAGGTTGACACCTTTCACCATTGTTGTTTACGTTGGTGACTGAGACACTGGCTGAGGCCATCTGTAGGGATGCCAACATATCTGCCGCAGAGGTGGGATAGAAGTTATGTAAGATTACATTGTATGCAGATGAGGGTCGTATGTTTTTCTGTCAAATCCCGCAATTTCGGTAGTTCATGTGATGCAATGCAATAATTCACTTGTTGCCTTTCCAGGCGATAAGATTAATTTTACAAAGTTGGAGGCCATGCCTATGGGAGGTCTGACGAAAATACCTGATACTGAGGGCAAATCCTGGTTTCCTTTTAAATGGTCACGGGGGTGGTTTCCCTATTTCAGTATATTCATTACACCTGTCTTTGATCATTTATTTAATGTGATCTGTATCCATTTGTTTGACAAAATTAAACAAGACCTTCAAAGATGGGAGGCATTTCCACTATCCTGGCTAGGTCGGATAGCTGTTATTGAAATTAATGTCCTTCCTCATTTCCTACACCCCATGTGAATGCTCTATTTTATGTTTCCCAGACAGATGAGGCATGTGGGCGGCACGGTGGCACAGTGGTTAGCACTGCTGCCTCACAGCGCCAGTGACCTGGCACCACTTCCCGCCTCAGGTGACTGACTGCGTGGAGTTTGCACATTCTGTCCGTGTCTACGTGGGTTTCCTCCGGGTGCTCCGGTTTCCTCCCACAATCCAAAAACGTGCAGGTTAGGTGAATTGGCCATGCTAAATTACCCGTAGTGTTGGGTGAAGGGGTAAATGTAGGGGAATGGGTCTGGGTGGGTTGCGCTTCGGCGGGTCGGTGTGGACTCGTTCGGCTGAAGGCCCTGTTTCCACACTGTAAGTAATCTAAAAATGTTTTTAGAAAAAAATGGCTGGTTTCTCTCTTTTATTTGGCACCATAAGCGATTCTTTATCAAGTTAACAAAATTGCAACTGCCCCACAGATTGTGGGAAGTTGATCTCCCAGATTGAAAGCAATCAATTAAGTTTTTTTTCATCCTATATGAGTGCCTGGGCCACTGAAGTCTCGGCATCAATATGGCTAGACTTTGAGCCCTCTCAGACAAAGTGAACCCCTATTAGTCTGTTGTTCTTAGATAAATTGACAACGTTTATGGAATATTGCCATAAACTAATGATGTTCAATCCTGTTAAAACATGAAGGACAATGCGTCAGATCGAGGGCAATACAGCCATTACTATGTTTCTTACCCCTATAATTGGTATACCGGGTTGTTAACTGGGGATAATGGATTCCAGGTGTAAACTGTAGGCAGCGAGGGGTGTACCTTGCTTAGGTGATTTAGAATTGGTAGAATCCCTACAGAGTGGAAACAGGTCCTTGAGCCCCACAAGTCCACTTCGACCCTCTGAAGAGTAACCCACCCAAACCCCTTCCCCTACCATCCAATATTTACCCTGATTAATGCCCCAACTTAGAGATCCTGGAACACTATGAGCAATTTAGCAATGGCCAATTCATCTAACCTGCACACCTTCGTGACTGTTGGAGGAAACCAATGCAGACAGAGTTGAGAATATACTAATTCAACACAGCCAGTCACCCTAGGCTGGAACCAAACCCATGACCCTGGTGTGGTGAGTCAGCAGTGCAAACCATTGAGGCACCACGTGTTACTTGAGGGAGAAACAATGATATCATTTGGTTAAATAACTCTCAAGTATAGACGAACTAGTAGAGACTTCTTCTGTTTTTTTCCAGATTAGAAATTTGATTTAAAAATTACTTTTAACAGACACTTATAGATCCGATATAGAGAAGTGGGATATTACTGCTAAGAATACGCTCTCTGTCCCTTTATCATTAGTTGGATAGTGTCCTCTCAGACAAGACTGTGCAGCTTCGTGACGTCTGTGCGAGAGAGTTGGGGGTTTGGATCTCTTCGGAGACTTGGGAGGATATTTGTGAAAATGATCAAAGGATTTTAGTCTGTAAAAGGACACATTCCATGCAGTTGAAAAATCTTCATAGGTTCTATCTGACCCCAGATTTTCTCTCAAAATTCAAAGTGGGATTATCTTCAGCATGTCCTAAATGCAGAATGACTGCAGACACTCTTACTCATTGCATGTGGTCCTGCTGCAGGCTTCATATATATTGGAGCACTGTGTTAGGTGTGGTAGAGTGGGTCTTGGGGACCGAATTGGAGATGGATGTGGTTTCTCTTTTCCTGGGCCTCCCCAGAGTATCTTACACAGATGCACATGGGAAAAAAAATATCCTTGCTTTCTGTGCTAAGAAAAATATTCTGTTGTTTTGGATGTCTGAAAATTCCCCGGGTCTGTTGGATCTTTGTAAGCTCACCATGGAGAATATCCCTTTGGACCTTCTCATCAGAATGGTGCACCAAAAAACAGAGATTAATATGAGTCATAGAGTCAAAGAGGCATAGAGATGTAAAGCATGGAAACAGACCCTTGGGTCAAACCCATCCATGCTGATCACATATCCCAAACCAATCTAGTCCCACCTGCCAGTACCCAGGCCATATCCCTCCAAATCCTTCCTATTCATTAACCCATCCAAATTCCTCTTAAATTTTGCACTTGCATCAGCCTACCCCACTACATCTGGCAGCTCATTCCATACATGCACCACATTCTGTGTGAAGCAGTTGCCCCATAGGTCTCTTTTATATCTTTCTCCTCTCACCCTAAAACTATGCCCTCTAGATCTGGACTCCCCGACCCCAGGAAAAATACTTTACCCATTTCCCCTTTCCATGCCACTCATAATTTTGCAAACCTCTATAATGTCAGCAGTCAGCCTCTGATGCTCCAGGGAAAACAGCCCCAGCCTGTTCAGCCTCTCTCTATATCTCAAATCCTCCAACCCTGGCAACATCCTTCTAAATATTTCCTGAACCCTTTCAAGTTTCACAATATCTTTCCGATAGGAAGGAGGCAAGAATTGCACGCAATATTCCAACAGTGGCCTAACCAATGTCCTGTATAGCCGCAACATGATCTTCCAACTCATGTACTCTATACTCTTGACCAATAAGGGAAAGCATACCAAACGCTTTCTTCACTATCCTATCTACGTGCGACTCCACTTTCAAGGAGCTATTAACCTACACTCCAAGGTCTCTTTGTTCAGCAACACTCCCTGCGACCTTAACATTAAGTGTATAAGTCCTGCTAAAATCTGAATTAAACTCCATCTGCCACTTCTCAGCCCATTTGGTCATTTGGTCAAGATCCCGTTGTTATCTGAGGTCACCGTCTTGGCTGCCCACTACACCTCTAATTTTGGTGTCATCTCCAAACTTACTAACTGTACCTCTTATGCTCACATCTAAACCATTCATGTCAATGACAAAATGTAGTGAATCCAACACCGATCCTTGTGGCACTGCACTGGTCACAGGTCTCCAGTCTGAAAAACAACCCTCTACCACCCACCCTCTTTCTTCTACCTTTGAGCCAGTTCTGTATCCAAATGGCTAGTTCTCCCTGTATTTTGAGTGCGAGCAGCAGCTAAGGTAAGACTGTTTGTTTTAAATGTACTTTCCGGTAGCGGGCAGCGGTGTTTATTTTCACTCTCTCTTCACAGAAAGAGCGGGAGCAGCAGGGGGGAAGTGACGACGACCAGAGAGGCAGCCGAGACCCGGAAGCAGGTAGAGCGTAAGCTTACCTGCGGAGGTTTGTTTCCCCTTTAAAAGCGCGCAGCTGAAGAACCCGAGGCACTACGGAGGTAGTGCCTCCCACCCGCCCTCCTCCTCTAACCTAATAAGATCCGTTGTGGTAAGTAGGTAAGAATTTTGCTTGTTGTATTCTTTAGACCCAGTTTTGTTTTAAAATAAAGGTTAGCTTTAGAGGGATGGCAGTGAAGGCAGTGCAATGTTCCTCCTGCAACATGTATGAGGTGAGGGATGCCATGGACGTCCCTGCTGATTACACTTGAAGGAAGTGCACCCATCTCCAGCTCCTCCAAGACCGTTTTAGGGAACTGGAGCTGGAGTTGGATGAACTTCGGATCATTCGGGAGACAGAGGGGGTCATAGATTGGAGCTATAGGGTAGTAGTAACTCCAAAGATGGCAGATAGATGGGTGACAGTGAGGGGGACTGGGAGGAAGCAGCCAGTACAGGGACCCCCTGCGGCCGTTCCCCTCAAGAACAAGTATACCGTTTTGGATACTTGTGGGGGGGACGACTTACCAGGGTAAGTAACGGGGCTCAGGCCTCTGGCATGGAACCTGTCCCCGCTACTCAGAAGGGAAGGGTGGAGAAGAGCAGAGCAATAATAATTGGGGACTCGATAGTTCGGGGCACAGATAGGCGGTTTTGTGGGAACGAGAGAGACTAACGTTTGGTATGTTGCCTCCCAGGTGCAAGGGTACGTGATGTCTCTTATCGTGTTTTCCGGGTCCTTAAGGGGGAGGGGGAGCAGCCTGAAGTCGTGGTCCATATTGGCACCAATGACATAGGTAGGAGGAGTGCTGAGGATGTTACACAGGCTTTTAGGGAGCTAGGTTGGAAGCTCAGAGTTAGAACGAACAGAGTTGTTGTCTCTTGTTTGTTACCCGTGCCACGTGATAGAGAGTCGAGGAATAGGGAGAGAGAAAAGTTAAATGCGTGGCTACAGGGATGGTGCAGGAGGGAGGGATTTCGGTACTTGGATAACTGGGGTTCTTTCTGGGGAAGGTGGGACCTCTATAAACAGGATGGTCTGCACCTGAACCTGAGGGGCACCAGTATCCTTGGGGGGAGGTTTGCTAGTGCTCTTGGGGGGGGGGGGGGGGTTAAACTAACTCTGCAGGGGAATGGGAACCCAGACTGTAGCTTTAGGGTGCAGGACCTGGAGTGTAGGGAGGTTAGGAATATGGCATCAATCTTAAAGGAGGGTGCTTGTAAACAGAGTGGCTTGAAGTGTGTATACTTTAATGCCAGAAGTATACGAAATAAGGTAGGTGAACTTGCAGCGTGGGTTGGTACCTGGGACTTTGATGTTGTGGCTATTACGGAGACATGGCTAGATCAGGGACAGGATTGGCTGTTGCAGGTTCCAGGGTTTAAATGTTTTAGTAGGGTCAGAGGTGGGGGTAAAAAAGGGGGGGGGGGGTGGCATTGCTTGTCAAAGATAGTATCACAGCGGTGGAAAGGAAGATGGAAGAAGATTTGCCATCTGAGGTAGTTTGGGTTAAGGTTAGGAATAGGAGAGGTGAGGTCAGCGTGTTAGGAGTCTTTTACAGGCCTCCTAATGGTCCTAGAATCGTTGAAGAAAGGATTGCGAAGATGATTCAGGAGAAGAGTGACAGTAATAGGGTGGTTGTTATGGGGGACTTTAACTTTCCTGATATTGATTGGGAAAGCTATAGCTCAAGTTCGTTAGATGGGTCAGTGTTTGTCCAATGTGTGCAAGAGAGTTTCCTGACACAATATGTAGATAAGCCAACAAGAGGTGAGGCCATACTGGATTTGGTTCTGAGTAACGAACCAGGCCAGGTATTAGAACTAGAGGTAGGTGAGCACTTTGGGGACAGTGACCACAATTCGGTGATTTTTACACGAGTGATGGAGAGGGATAAGTGTGTACCACAGGGCAAGAGTTAGAGCTGGGGGCAGGGAAATTATGATGCGGTGAGGCATGACTTAGGATGTGTGGATTGGAAAAGTAGATTCCAAGGCAAGAGCGTAATTGATATGTGGAACTTGTTCAAGGAGCAACTATTGAGTGTCCTTGATAAGTACGTACCTATCAGGCAGGGAGGAAAGGGTCGTGTGAGGGAGCCTTGGTTTAATAAGGTATTGGAATCCCTTGTTAAATGGAAGAGGGCGGCCTTTGTAAAGATGAGGCGTGAAGGTTCAATAGGGGCGATTGAGAGTTATAAGGTAGCCCGGAAGGACCTGAAGAGAGAGCTAAGAGCAGCAAAGAGGGGACATGAAAGGTCCTTAGTTGGTAGGATTAGGGAAAATCCTAAGGCTTTCTATAGGTATGTTAGGAATAAAAGAATGACTAGGGGAGGAATAGGTCCAATCAAGGATAGTAATGGGAAGTTGCGTGTGGAGGCTGAAGAGATTGGGGAGGCACTGAATGAATACTTTTCGTCAGTATTCACTCAGGAACAGGACATTGTTGTCGATATGAATGCTGAGGCACGAATAAGTAGAATGGATGGCTTTGAGATATGTAGAGAAGAGCTGTTGGAAATTCTGGCAAGGGTGAAAATAGATAGGTCCCCTGGGCCTGATGGCATTTATCCTAGGATTCTCTGGGAAGCAAGGGAGGAGATTGCAGAGCCATTGGCCTTGAATTTTGTGTCCTCTTTGTCTACAGGAGTAGTGCCGGAGAACTGGAGGCTAGCAAACGTGGTTCCCTTGTTCAAGAAGGGGAGTAGGGATAATCCTAGTAACTATAGGCCAGTGAGTCTCACTTCTGTTGTGGACAAAGTCTTAGAGAGAATTGTAAGGGATAGGATTTATGCACATCTCGATAAGAATAATGTGATCAAGGATAGTCAGCATGGTTTTGTGAAGGGCAGGTCGTGCCTCACAAACCTTATTGAATTCTTTGAGAAGGTGACTAAGGAGGTTGATGAGGGGAAAGCGGTAGATGTGGTATATGTGGATTTTAGTCAGGCATTTGATAAGGTCCTCCATGGTTGACTACTGCAGAAAATACAGATATGGCATTGAGGGTGAGTTGGAGGTTTGGATTAGGAATTGGCTCTTTGGAAGAAGACAGAGGGTAGTAGTTGATGGCAATGGTTCATCTTGGAGTGCCGTCACTCGCGGTGTTCCGCAAGGATCTGTTTTGGGACCATTGCTGTTTGTCATATTTATAAATGACCTGGAGGAAGGGTTAGAAGGTTGGGTGAGCAAGTTTGCGGATGATACGAAAGTCGGAGGAGTTGTAGACAGTGAGGAAGGATGTGGCAGGTTACAGCGGGATATAGAAAAGCTGCAGAGCAGGGCAGAAAGGTGGCAAATGGAGTTCAATGTAGCTAAGTGTGAGGTGATTCACTTTGGTAAGAGTAACAAAAAGATGGAGTACTGGGCTAATGGTCGGATACTTGGTAGTGTGGAAGAGCAGAGCGATCTTGGTGTCCATGTACACAGATCTCTGAAAGTTGCCACCCAGGTAAATAGTGCAGTGAAGAAGGCATATGGCGTACTGGCTTTTATTGGTAGTGGAATTGAGTTCCGGAGTCCTGAGATCATGCTGCAGTTGTATAAGACTCTGGTGCGGCCGCATCTGGAATATTGTGTGCAGTTTTGGTCGCCATACTATAGGAAGGATGTGGAGGCACTGGAACGGGTGCAGACGAAGTTTACCAGGATGTTGCCTGGTATGGTAGGAAGATCCTATGAGGAAAGGCTGAGGCACTTGGGGTTGTTTTCATTGGAGAAAAGAAGGTTTAGGGGTGACTTGATAGAGGTGTACAAGATGATTAGGGGGTTAGATAGGGTTGACAGTGAGAACCTTTTTCCACGTATGGAGTCAGCTATTACAAGGGGGCATAGCTTTAAATTAAGGGGGGGTAGATATAGGACTGATGTTAGGGATAGGTTCTTCACTCAGCGAGTCGTAAGTTCATGGAATGCCCTGCCAATGGCAGTGGTGGACGCTCCCTCTTTATGGGTATTGAAGCGGGCATTGGATAAGTATATGGAGGATAGTGGTTTAGTGTAGGTTAGGTGGGCTTTGATCGGCGCAACATCGAGGGCCGAAGGGCCTGTACTGCGCTGTATTCTTCTATGTTCTATGTTCTATTCCATGAGATCTAACCTTGCTAATCAGTCTCCCATGGGGAATCTTATGAAAACCCTTACTGAATTCCATATAGATCACATCTACCCCTCTGCTGTCATCAGTCCTCTTTGTTACTTCCTCAAAAAACTAAATCAAGTTTGTGAGACATGATTTCTCACGCACAAAGTCATGTTGATTATCCCTAATCAGTCCCTGCCTTTCCAAATACATGTACATCCTGTCCCACAGGATTCCCTCCAACAACTTGCCCACCACCAGTCAGGCTCTCTGCTCTATAGTTCCCTGGCTTGTCCTAACCGCCCTTGTTAAACATTGGCACCACATTAGCTAACGTCCAGTCTTTCAGCACCTCACCTGTGACTATCCATATTACAAATATCCCAGCAAGAGGCTGAGAAATCACTTCTCTAGCTTCCCACAGAGTTCTAGGGTACACCTGATCAGGTCCTGGGGACCCGATTCAAGACATCCAATACTTTCTCACTGTATTATGGACAGTTTGCAAGGTGTCACCATCTTACGTCTACATTTTACGTCCTCCACATCCTTTTCAACAGTAAATACTGATGCAAAATACTCGTTTAGTATCTCCCCCATACTTCCTGTGCTAGGAAATATATTCTGTTGTGTTGGATGTCTGAAAAAACCCCAGGTCTGTTGGGTCGTTGTAAGCTCGTCATGGGAAATATCCCTTTGGACTTTCTCACCAGTATGGTGCACCGAAAAGCAGAGATTTATATAAGATATGGCAACTCTTCTTGGATTACCGCGATACAGACTTATCTGCCACTCTAAAAAGGGGTTTTATATAGCCATGACGTTATTGTCTAATGAATCAAATATGAAGAATTATGAATATCTGAATGTGTAATGCTCTCGAAGAACGAGAACTATTGTTTGTTATGCTGAGCCATATTATTTATTTATTATTTATTGTTTATTTTTGTTTTTCTTCTGTCCATTTAGAGACTTTAACTTATTTTGTATGTATATGCACTAGGGTGTAATTTTGTTCAGTTATTTGAGTTGTTTTGTTATTGGTTTAATATAATAATAAAAATCTCTTCTTCAATAAAAATTTTTGTAAAAAAAATTAAAATGCTAACATTGATAGAATAGAGTCCCAAAGAACTCTCATTTGATAGACCACTCACGGTGGTTTACGTTGAATGTCACCAAACCTCAGGTGATGGGATGACGTTGAGAGAGCATCCCTTTCATGGTAACCTCTGTCAGGGTGGGGAATTGAACCTGCACTGGTGGCCTCCCTCTGCATCACAAACCAACCATCCAGAAAAACGAGTGAGAGACTGTGTAACTGTTACAGACAGAATCAGTCACAGACAAGGGGCAATATAAACTTTCATGACAAGGAAAAAGGTATATTTGAGATAACAATCATGATAACGGCTGAGGATAAAAACGTTCTCTGCTATAAATTGTATTTTATAACGAAAAAAGTGTTTGGAAGCTGTCTTTGGCTGAATACAATAAGTTGAGACAAGTGAAATAACCAGAATGACTAATTATGATTAGGTATCGATAACCATAAAATAAGTGCATGTTTTTGAATGGTCTGTGGAAAGCATGCTGACTGCTGCATGAATTTATAAATCAGATGAAATATATTGTAAGGAGATTCCGTCCCCATGCGAAATGCCTTCTGAACGCATGCTGGAAGAAACCGGGGATAAAAATGTCTGAGAATCGTCTCCTCGGTAACAGGAAGCTGGCGGTTGAATGAATGAAAGCTCCTGTAACATGGAGCTAAGAAAACCATCAGATCACCACCGAACGTAATGAATGTTGGAGTATATTTGAAGTAGTGAACGGCCTCATGATGCATTTTACTTGTGTGTGGTTTGAAAAACGTACATCTCTACTCCATCCTCTTACGTGTTACACACCGGGGCACAGCGGTTTTCCTGAAATTGGGAATAAGTTGGAACATTATCTGGAACATTCCATAATTGGCATTCTCCAGAATATTCTATAACTGTGTGGGGGGCACTAGAAATGCAAGAGAGAAAGAGAGGGAAGGTGATGCCTGCAGTAGTGTGAGTGATGGAGCATGAGCCTTGTTTGGGGGAAGGTGCGAAAACAGATATACAGTGAGTGTGAGGGAGCAGAGAGAATACAGTGACCCTTATCCTGACAAAGGGGGCAAGGTAATTGATGCTTGTCCTGTATTGCTGGGCATTTCTTCAGACCGAAGAAACTGCACTGAGCTGGGTGGTGCGCTCAGACCAGGCTCAGTGGGTCTGGTGGTGTGATCCCTCTGGGAAGAGAATGGTCCCCCTTTGTACTAACCCATCCACCAGGACCTTCATGCTGCTGTCGACAAACCCTGGTGTAATTTCCCCTTCATTGCTATGCTTGTGTAAACTGCGCAGGGCAGCTCCAAACTGACAAAGTTCAACTGTGTGCCAATTGGCCTTTTCGAGATGGCATCATTGCCAGGAATCACAGAATATCCAGGGGCATCCAGGCGACTGTGAGTACCTTCAGTCATGATGGGTGGGAGAATCGGGCTGGCATTGTATGAGAGGGACACTATGGAGTGAGGTGGGTAGTTAATGAGATGCGTTTGGTAAGATAGCACCATGAAACTAGCTCGGCCTCATGCAGACAAACCCCCTGTCACACTCAATGAAATTGTCACTGAGACAGTTTTTTCGTTTGATTCAATGAGGCGAAGACTCTGCTGTCCTCCCTTCCAGTTACAAAGCTGCAGAACTAATGCTCATCCAAAACTCTCCATCGCCTGAACTCACAGCAATATCCCATTCACTCATAATTCTTCATAATCCTGACCCGTGTTGCATGATACTATCGAAATGTCTTCATTTCAGCATTCTGAAACCTGTGAACATATGCTTCCATGACATTTTTTCTCAATCTCCCCCTCTCTGTCTCCACTCCAAAACACACTCACTTACAGTCATACTGCACGAGACTGACAGTATAACTGACCATTTGGCCCAGCTGGTCCATGCCAACCAAAGTGTCCATCCACATTCATCCCATTTCCCAGTCCTTGCTCTGTATCCCTCTAATCCTTTCCTATCTGTGTATTGTCCAAATGCCTTTTCAATGTTGTTATTGTACCCACCTCAACCAATTCCACTGGCAGCTCAGTCCATACACATACCACACTCTGTGTAAAACATTTGCCCCTCAGGTTCCTTTTTATTTATGTTTTCCTTTCCAAACATTCATGGGTGTCCTCTAGTCCTCGATTCACCAAACTTGGGAACAAGTTTGAAGTATTCACCCCATGCACGCCTCTCATAATTTTATAAGAGTTACACTTCTATAAGAACCCTCTCAGTTTCCTACGCTGTACAGAAATAAGTTCTAACCTGTCCAACCTCTGCCTATAACTTAGAGCCTTTAGACCAGGAAACATTTTTGTAAATTTCTTCTCCACTCTTTCTCGTTCAATAATATCCTTTCCAGAGCAAGGAGAACAAAACTGAACACAATACTCTAACTGCAGCCATAACAACATCCTGTACAACTGCAACATAACGTCCCAAATTCTAAACTCAACGTGCTGATGAAGGCCAATGTGCCAATAGCCTTCTTCACTGTCCTGTGTATCTGTGACTCAACTTTCAGACAACCGTGCACCTGATCTCCAATGTCCTTTTGTTCCACTACACGTCTTAAGACCTTCTCATTCATCACTAAACTCCGACCTGGATTTGACTTTCCAAAATGCAAGAATTCACACTTATCTATATTGAACGCCATTTGCTATTTCTCAGCCCACTTCCTCAGCTGATCAACGTACTACTGCAATTTCTGATAACGTTCCTCACTGTAAA
This sequence comes from Chiloscyllium punctatum, assembly GCF_047496795.1. Taxonomy (NCBI): domain Eukaryota; kingdom Metazoa; phylum Chordata; class Chondrichthyes; order Orectolobiformes; family Hemiscylliidae; genus Chiloscyllium; species Chiloscyllium punctatum. The sequence goes on from NC_092772.1 coordinate 23,095,851, forward strand.
TTATGTCTCCTAATTTAAGTCATCTGCAAACTTACTAACCTTGCGCTGTGCACTCTGATCCAAATCACTGAATATAGATAACAAACAGCAATGGGCCCAGGACCAACCACTGAGGCACTCCGCTAGTCACAGGCCTCCATTCCGACACGCATACCTCCACCATAGTCAGTTGCTCCATAAAGTCCAGCCAATTGTGTTGCCAATTTGCCAATTTACATTGCAGTCCATGCGATCTAACCTTCCAGAGCGGCGTACCATGTAGAACCTTATCAAAGGCCATACTACAATTCACATAGACTACGTCCACCATCCTGCCCTTGTCAACCTTTCTGGTCACTTTCTCAAAACTTTCACAAATGTGTAAGGCATGATCTGCCACGCACAAATCTATGCTGACTGCTCAAAGTCAGACTCTGTATTTCCAAATGCATGCATATCTTCTATCTCAGAACCTTCTCAAGTGGTTTACCGAAAACAGATGTGAAGCTTACTGGTCTATATTTCCCAGGCTTTTCTTTGCAGCACTTCTTGAATTAGGGCACATTTGTTACCGCCCAGTCTTCCGAGTCCTTGACCCCTGAACTGTCTTCTCTCGCCTCTTGCAGTGCTCTTGGATATGTCTGGTCAGGACCAATAGATTTATCTGACCTTAAGCATTCTAATATATCCATTAGTACCATTAGTGTTATGGACTGTATCAAGGAATGACAATTAACGTCCCAAAGGTCACAGGTCTTCATGTCTTTCTTCATGATAAACACAGAGGGGGAATTGAGGAACTCACCCATCTCTCGAGGTTTTAAACATGCATGCCCATTTTGGATTGTAAGACGTCCTATTCTCTCTCTGGTTGTTCTTTTTCTTTACTATACTGAATTTGGATTCTCACCAATTTGCTCAGCCAAGGCTAACTTATATCCTCTTTTCGCCTTGCTGATTTCCTTCTTCAGTACCTGTGTACCTCCAGGGATTCCCTTGGTCCCAGCTGCCTGTACCTGAGCCACGCTTCCTTTTTTTGCTGGTCAGAGCCTCAATATCTCTTGTCATCCAGGGTTCTCTCTTCCAACCTCACTTTCCCTTCACCCTCACAGGAACATATAGACATTGAACTCGAACTATCTCACTTTTGAAGCTCTCCCACCTGCCCGGGATCCTTTTACTGGAAACAAACTGCTCCAATCATCCCCTGCAATCCTCTGTCTAATTTCAACAAAATACGCCTTGCCCCAACTTAGAACTTGAATCCGTAGACAAATTTTGTCCGTACCATAATTATTTTAAAATTAATACAGCTCTAGTCACTTTTCCCAAAATTCTCCCCCACTTTATCTCCGTCACCTATCCTACCCTATTTCCCAAATGTTGGTTGAGTTTGTCCCTTCCCCAGTAGGACTCTCTATATATTGCTTGTTGAAGCTTTACTGAACACACTTAATAAATTACCTTCTATCTAAGTTCTTAACCCTCTGGAAGTCCCAGTCTATGTTAGGAAAATTAAAATAACCTATTATGAAAACACTATTGCTCCTGCAATCCAGCCAGTCTCGCTGTATATTTGTTCCTCTAATTCCCATTGATTATTCAGAGGCTTATAGCGCAATCACTATAATTTCACCATCCCGCTCTTACTTCTTTGCCAAGTTCACAAAAACTCATTGGATGTTATCTCAGTTATTTCAACTTTAAATACTGGAGTGATATGAGCCTTAATCAGAACTATTGGTATTTAAATTGTTTCCATTTACATCTCTTCCTTGCAGTGACTTTCACATTTGCAGTACCACTTGTCAAGGCACAGTGTAGTTTTGGAGCTGCAAATGGATGGGAGCTGTCAGTTCCAAAATTGGCTGCAAGTTTCCCCACACTGAGCTGCGTTCTAACACAGTGTTACCAAACAATGCAACAGCCTGGGTTTAGAAATGAATGAACCAGTGCGGACTGTACAGCCCCCTACGCTGGACATTTACCACAGGATTAAAGATCAAGTATTGGTGTGGGCTGCACAGAGTTTCACTCTGAACATTGCTGGGTTGCATTCAGCTGTACACTAGCCGGATCTACACAGTGCTCCATCCTGAATATGTAATGGATGGGCTGGTTATGCGAGTTGGATTGCGAATGTGAGAGTACGAAACATCTGACAATACCTTTATTTTGTGTTTTCATTCTTGTGACTGGACCCCTCAAATCCTGACTTATCCTGTTAGACCCGACCTTCTGGATGAGTCATGGTGACTGTTGTTGCAGCATCTGAGTCTGCAACATGACCAACAAATGGAGCAGAGGCTGCAGAGAGGGCAGTCTCCGTAAAATGGAATGAGGGAATCACAATCAGATCAGACGTGGTCTTTGTGAATGGTGGGGCAGGATTGAATGGACCACTAATGCAACTTATTCATATATTTCTGTTTGTTCCAAGCAAACTCCCCTTCTCTCCCAGTGTCCCATACTGGTGGGGAGTGAGTCACCTCCTCCTGTTCCTGCGTAACAGGATGCTGGGGCCTCACTAACCTCCAGATTTCTCTGTGCCCCAGTTTCCAGCTCTGAGTGACTCCCTCCTCTCTCTGTGTCCCAGTCTCAAACAGTTGAATGACTGCCTCCTGTTACTGTGTCCCAAACTTGAGCAACTGAGTGACTACCTCCTGATCCAAGGTTTGCGATAGTAGATGTCCTCCTCCTGCTACTAGCTAACAGGCTCCAATAGTTCTGTGCTCACCTGCTGCTCCTGTGGAATGGAGTTGCGTGCCTTAATGGACTCTTCACATTCCTTACAGCATCTCTTGACTAAAACACCATGAAAATGTGAAGATGTATTTTTGTAATTTACTCTCAGCAATTGAGCAAACAAGCTGACTGACAGAATTCGGAAGCTGAATAGCCTCCTCCTGTTCCTGTGTCATACACTCAAGAGGCAATAGAGTCTCAGACATTCACAGCACGGAAAAAGATCTTTCGGTCTGATCGTCCATACCGACCAAATATCCTAAATAAATCTCGTCCCCCTTGCCAGCACTTGGCCCATCTCCCTCTAAACCCTTCCCATGCATGTATCCATCCAAATGCCTTTTAAATGGTGTAACTGTACCTGCCCCCACCACCTCTTTTGACTGTTCAATCCATACACACAGCAGTCTCTGTGTGAAAATGCTGTCCCTCATGTTCCTTTTTAAATCTTTCCCCTCTCACCTTAAACTTTGTCTTCTAATTTTGGATTCGCCTATAATGGGTAAAAGACGTTGACTGTTTACCTTATCTATGCCCCTCACGATTTTATAAACTCTTTAACGTCGCCCCTCAGCCTCAACACTTGAAAATAGTCCTAGCCTATTCAACTCTCCCTGTAACTCTAACTCTCCAACACCTGCAACATTCTTTTAAATCTCTTCTGCACCGTTTCAAGTTTGACAACATCTTTCCGACAGCAGGGAGACGGGAATTAAAGGCAATATTACAAAAGTGGATAAACCAATGTCCCATTCAGGTGCAACATGTCATGCAAACGCTTAGACTCAAAGCACGCACCAATAATGGAAAGATCACCAAGTGCCTTCTTCACTGCGCTGTCTACCTGTGACGGCAATTTCAAGGAATGGAGAACCTGCCCCACAAGGTGACACAGTAGCTCAGTGACTCGCATTGCTGCTTCAGAGCGCAGCGATCTGGGTTTAACTCCACCCTTGAATGACAGCCTGTGTGGAGTTTGCACATTCTCCCCGTGTCTGCATGAGTTTCCTCCGGATGTTATGTTTTCCTCAGACAGTATAAAGATATACAGATAAGGGTAGATTGGTCATGCTAAATTGCGTAAAGTACCCAGGGATGTGTAGGCGAGGTGGATTAGTTATTGGAAATGCAGACTCAGAGGGATAGGGTAGGGGTTTGTCCAGTGGGATACTGTTAAGAGGTTCGGTGTGGCCTCGATGGGCCGAATAGCCTGTTTCCTCACTGTAGGGGATTCGATAACTTCTATGGAATTCTCCTTGATTGGCAGCTTTCGACAGGACCCTACCTATATGTCTTGCCTTGATATGTCTTGCCAAAATGCAACACCTCACATTTAACTAAAATAAACTCTATCTGCCACTCCTCGGTTCACCTAAACAAAGTCCCATTATAGCCTGAGAGATCATTCTTCACTGTCGAGTACACCAACAAATTTGGTATTATCTACAAACTTACTGACCATACTTCATATACTCAAGTGTAAATGATTTGTATCAGTGGCAAAAGGCAGTGGACCCACTATTGATCTTTGCGGCACGTCACTGGTCACAGGTCTCCAAGATTAATGAACAAATGTCACTGTCAGGCCCAGTCTCCAATATTCAAGAAAATTTTGGATCTAAATGGCGAGCTCTCCCTGGATCCCAGGCAGTCTAACCTTATTAACCAGTCTACCATGGAGAAGAGTTTGGTTTTCTTACTGAAATCCATAAAGGTAACATCCACTGCCCTGCCTTGATCAATCATCTTCATAACTTCCTCAAAAAAATTCACCGAGTCAGTGAGACATGATCTCCAATGTACAAAGCCCTCTTCAGTCCTTTTCTATCCAAATGCATATCGATCCTTTTCCTCGAAATCCCCTCTAACAAATTAGTCACTGTTGATGTCATGCTCAACGATCTACGATCTGTTTTTTTTCCTTACTTTCTTAAATAATGACACTATGTTAGCCGCCCTCCAGTCTTTTGACACCTCACCTGTGAAAATCAATGTTACAAATATATCAGCAAAATGCATAAGCAATCTATTTCCTAGCTTCCCGCAAACATCTGGGATACACCTGATCAGGTCCCAGGGATTTGTTCACCTTTATGTGTTTTAAAATGTCCAACACCTCCTTGTAATATAGTCACTTTTCAAGGTATCACTGCATATTTCTTCATTATTTCGCTCTTGTAAACTCCTCCACATTAAATACTCAGGAGAAATACTTGTTTCATATCCCTCAAATTTGTTGTGGTTCCATAAATAGGTAGCCTTCCTGATCTTTAAGGGGCCCTATTCTCTCCCTAGTTAATCTTTTACCATTAAAGGATTTGTAGAATTTCTTCAATGCCTCATTAACCCAATTTCTAAAGCCATCTCTTGTCCACATTTTTCTGGCCTGATTTCCCCATTGATCATACACTTGCTGCCCTTACACACCTCTCGGGATTCACTTGATCTCAGCTCTGTTTACCTGACATATGCCTCCTTCCTTACCTTGACCATAACATCAATATCTCTAGCCATCCAGCACTCCCTGCACCCACCAGCCTTGTCCATCTCACTAATAGGAACACATTGGCTCTGGACTCTCTGAAACCACGTTTTGATGGCCTTGCATTTACCAACCATCCCTTTACCTGTGAATAGGGTATTCCAATCAAGTTTCACAGGGCATGCCTAACATTTACAAAATTGGCCTCATTCAAAGTTAGAACTTTATTGTTTACATCAGGTATTTCCAATTCCATAATTAATTTAAAACTAATATTTATGCATAACAAACTTGAAAGTTAAATAAACACTTCCTGTGCCTCTATAACGGGCTCGGGAGACTGAATAGGCTCCTCCTGTCCCTCTGTAATACACTGGAAATGCTGTCCCCCTGTAATAGACCAAGAGACTTAATGGCCTCCTCCAGTTCTTCTAAACACACTCGAGAGGCTGCATGGCTTCCTCCTGTCCCTGTATAACAGATCCGAGACACAGCAACCTGTGGATTACGAGCAGCAGGTAAACTGTATCTGATGAAGGTCCATTCCTTTTCTGTTACAGAAACACAAACAATACAATGTACTCCAGGTGCCGTCTCAGTGACACCTCATACAGCTGCAGCGACAAATCTCTTTGTTTTGAATGATTCTGTTGACAAAATGTGCCAATATTCCAACTTTCCACCTTTTCAAGTAGCAACAGGTTAATGTGGGCTGAATGGCCTTCTCCTATCCCTCTGTAAGGGGCCCATAGGGACAGAATTGCTTTGGCCTGTTCCTGAGCAGCAGTCTCAATGCTCTGTCTCAAGGTTATGAAAGGATTTGAAAACAGGGTATTAAAACCAGGAGTAGCCCCACACTGGTCAATAAGTACCGTACTTTGTTTCAGGTATCTAGAAACTTGCCCACCCGACATTTTCTTTATACGCAGCAGATCTGTTATTTTATAACTGCCTATTTGCATAAACAGAATGGAACCTACATAGACCCCTGCAGTGTTCTGTTAATACTCTCATATACAAGGGAAAAATGATTAAAAATATTGAAAGATTTATGGTCCATCCCTCAGCAACCTTATCCATTCCGTCCAAAACCAGTATATGAAATGTGGTGTATTGAATTGGTTAACTGAGTCTATTTGTTCAGTGACTGCGATTAATACCAATCTCCATGGATTCTAATTATCCCAGTGGAGGGTTTCCATCTTTTAATGATAAATGAACTCCGTTCAATGTGTCAACCCATAACATGAGCGGGACCATCGCCGACAGCACTGACAGGGAACAGCAGATCCAGAGAGAAGGGGAGGAGAAATCAGAATCTGAGAACATGAGACTGGAATGTTCCAACAATGAATCAGAATCTGAGAACATTAGACTGAAATATTCCAACAATGGATCAGAATCTGAGAACATTAGACTGGAATATTCCAACAATATACAGGAACTTATCCGATAATGTTTGGTATCTTTCTGAATTTGATTGGTGGTCATTATCTTTGCGGATCTATTACGCTCTTCTCATTATTCAATACTTTTATTATCCCTTCCTGGCTATCGTTGGTGTTCCTGGTGAGTGTCACGATCCAGATTTTGTTTTCTATAAACCAGTTATGACTGTATTATTGTTCTTTCATATAGTCTACACTTCCTGCCACTGTTATTGTTCCTGTTGAATCTCTCCATCCAGATATTCACTCTACAGACCACTACTAACTACATTAATGAACGTGTTCAATTACTGTCTCCCTCTCTGCTCTGGCAGTGTTACTCACCGGTCTCTATGTTGAACTATTCAGTTTCAGGGGAGAACCACAATGCATTGTATCATTGCCTTTACTGTTCAGAGCATGGAGGTCACTATCTACTGTTCTGGTTACAAACTCCACTTCCTTCCACTGTTTCCATCCCATTCCTGGCCAATATCTGCAGCTGAAACAGCCAGGTCACAACTGTGGGAGATCCCTTTGAATATGAGCTGATTCTTGACACCATACCCTGAACATTTCTAACTTGAAATACTCACCACTCCAGAATATATCTCACTGGTTTATTCGATCTGTTGTTTGAACCTTGAGCTAAGAAATACAGTCTTAATGAAGCCAATAATCTCCTGCTGACACTCCGGGCTTCAAATCTGATTCAACCTCACACCAAACTCCCATCCACCTGTCATTCATGTGCAAGCCGATGTATATTGCTGTTGTGTCTGGTAATGCCTTTATTTTAACATTCTCAAACACTTTAGCTCATCTGTCCATGAAATTTCCCTCGTTCTCTCTACTGATTAACAAAAAGCTTGCCTGTTGTTCGTATTTAAAATAATTTCCTCCATGTGCGTTCCTTCTCAAACAATGAGTTTTGCACTCAACCACGCCAATCACGCGCACACACACACACACACACACTCTCGCTCTCTCTCAGTCTCTGATGAACACACACACACACACATACACACACACACACACACACACACACACACGCAGAGAGAGCAAACCTTCCCACTGTAAGCCGTAAATCTGTTGCGAGTATAGTTAGCATATGATAGTAAAATTTGCAATACTCTCATGCTGTGCAGATGGTGCAGTTTACTGAGCAACAAACTAGCATGGTTTGCACAGCTCTCCATGCTGGGCTGTCATCTTGTCCCAGTTTATGTTGTTTGTGGTGTTCTGTGAAGCAGATTGAGAACTTGATGTAACAAACCATTTCAGCTGATCTGACAATGCCTTTATTCAATGTTCTCATTCCTGTAATTTTACTCTCGAAGATCTCACTTCGCCAGTTAGTCCCTCTGCCCTGACGTTTTCCACATATTTCCACAACATCTTTTCAGTTAATTAACTGTCTGTTTCTGTCTTTAATGTGAATCTCTTGTCCCTTTCTTTCTTTCCCTGGTCCTGGGTTTTGGCCTCCCTAGTGTATCGAGTGCTGGCATTGTGTAGCTCAGAAATAATGAAATGGGGTGTGTCAAGCTGTTGTTCACTTCCTTGTATGTCCCATGTGATGGTCCATGGACAGGCGTGTTTCTGAAGTTATGAGAAACATCCTTGTAACTTGGTCTGTACCTGTGGCTGTCGCTCTCAGGTGACCATGCGATTAGTAACAAAAGGAAGCCCACTGAGTAAAGGACCACGCATATAAATTGCCTGACAATGCTGTCACTTTTTAAATAAGAGGTTATTTTCTCCTTTTTTTTAGTAAGAGACTTTAAAGGCAAAACTTCCGACTGAAAACGGCTCAAGTAAATGACTTATGGGGATTTTAGGGTTTTTAAAATAAATAGCAGATACAATGGCCAGCTGGCACAGACCAGGATTTCTAGTTTTTTTTATATATATTGTAGCTATAACAATCACCAAGTGCTTGGTGTCCCAGAAGGGTTGTAAGTTTCAGTAAATTATCCACAGCTGCTATTCTCTCTGGCTCCTCACTTGATGGTGTTTCCTCCTGGATTGGAGAACTGTATGCAAGAATGCATGTCTGAATGTTCCTTTGTGCCAAGGGGTGTGTTTATGGGATATTGATATATTGGAACAGTTCATTCGTAGAAGGCACTGTATCCATTATTCGGTTAAGATTGCCAATAGAAATATTATTCTAAATTTATCTTCATTTCTAATTGGATTTTCATTAGAGTGTTTAAATATATTGTGTTTTGCTTAATGGTGAGTGGTTTGAATAGTTTGACATCTGGAACACCCAACTCACATCTATCTTTAAAATAAGGAAAGGTTGGCATCCAACCTACCTTCTTAAAATAGTTTGAGGCAGTCTGGTTCGTCTATAGCAAACTGGGGACTCTTGTCCGGTTCTAAATCGATAATACCAAATTGGGTTTAGAATTTGCAAACAGGCCATTCTCCCCAACAAGTCCACACCGATCCTCCGAGGAGTAACCTACCCAGACCCATTCCTTTACCCTATTATTACACATTTACCCGACGAAGGCAACTAACCCACACACCCCTGAAAACTATGAACAATTTATCATGGCCAATACACCTGACATGCACATCTTTGGATTGTGGGAGGAAACCAAATCATCCAAAATAAGCTCACACAGACATTGGAGAGTATGCACCAGGAGGCTATTGGGTTCAAAGGTCGCGTATGGTAGTTGATAGTGTATTTTTTCTGGATGTTGAATTCGGTTGGTTTAAACAATATTTTGTATATAAAGATTCAGTCATTAAGAGTTCTCTGGATGTGGAAAAGTGAAGTTGGCGGTTTTACAAAAGGTAATGATGGTAAAGCTTTAGGAATTGACAGACAACCTGGAGTTGGGTTTGCGATTGTCTGTGAGAAAATGAGAGATAATTACAGCTATAGATCGGCAATTACGTTTAGTGGAACCGCCATCAGACTCTTCGGAAATGGCTGGAATTCAATTTCAAATGATGGTCTTTGAACCTGAGAAGGAATTGAAAGAGTTTGAATTATGATGAAAAGTAGAAATAAAAGAAAGGGAAACGAAGAAGAAAGAGAGAAAAGGACAGAAGAAAAGCAGAGAGTTTCAACTTAAAAAGTTAGCGGTTAGAGACGAAAGTTGATATAGAAGGCGGAGATGAAGGTAGAATGTCGGTGGGATGAGGAGGATAGTGCGGTTGAGCAACCCTATTGTAACCAATGGCCTAACGAGGTTCTGTTGAAATACATCCAGGCATTCTCTAAATTTGATGAGAAGGATGGGGAAGCCTTTTGAATTTCATTTGAGAAAGTGACTAAACAAATGCAGACACCAGTGAACATGTGAATTTATTTGATCCAAAGCTGATAGGTATTTGCATCCCTAACGAAGGAGGTATCAGGCCAGTATGGAGTGGTGAAGAAAACCATCTGAAGTTCATATGAGCTTGGGCCAGACACTGACAGACAGTGTTACAGGAATCTAAAATAGCATCCCTGGTTAAACGCACATTGAGTTTGAAAGGATCAAACAAAGTAATTTTGAAAGGTGGTAAGGGTATTAAAAACAGAGCAAACCTATGACACTCTTAGAAAGATTCTTATTTTGGAGAAGTTCAACAATTCACTTCCTGCAGTCGTGAAAACTCGTGTGGAAGAGCAGAGTTAAAACGGCAAGATTAGAAGCTGAAATGGCTGATGATGATGATTGAGTTCAGAAATCAAAGCTTGGTTTCTGTGAGAGATGGAGAAGAATGTGCGAGGTCTTGTTAAGGTTTACAGGCATAGGCCAGGAGTAGCAGGTAAAGAGGTTAGAGCATTAAGAGGTACAGAAGCATGTAATTCTTTTATGCTGAGACATGAGGAGCTATGTCATTCAGAAGGAGTAGTGGAGAGATTAGAAGTGCTCCATTATGTAACGTGTGGTTGGAGTGTCCAGTGGAAACATCAACAGATTTATTCCACAATGGGGAAGGAGGCCTTGGTGTTGGCGTTGCAACATTTCAGATTTACATTGCCAATAACATACATGAGACAAATCTTTATCACTGATCATAACCCCTTAAAGTTTTTGGAGAAGTTTAGGGAGAAAAATACCAGTCTGTTTCGATTGAGCTTATTATTGCTGCCATTCAGTTTGAAACTATACAGGCGATAGGGCGATAAAACCTAAGTGTGGAGACTTGGATGAAAAAAGACAAAGGCATTCTGTGGCAGGAGTAAAATGACTGAAATCGAAATAGATGTGAATATTTGTATGCTCAGAGTCAATGTAATATATATGCATTTCAGTCTACGAATAGAGGATGATTAGGATGTCTAAAATGAATCCACCTTTGTGTATTGATGGATTATTTTATTAAAGATGGAGTTGTGAGGATACTATCACTGTAGAAAGGTTATTTTCTCTTGGGTTTTTCTTTTGAAGAGAGGTGTTAAAGGCAGAGGTGCAGAACTGCTGTCTGAAAACAGTTTAAATAAATAACTGAGATTTTAGGTTTCATTAAAACTTTGGTAACAATGGAAGGGCAGCGGCCAGCTCTCCCAGACCAGGTTTCCTCATTTTACTTTTAGCTGCAGCATTCACAAGCTGCTGGGGATCCCAGAAGGGTTGGAAGTTTCAATACATGATCCCCAGCTGCTTATCTCTCTGAGATCTCTGTTGATGTTGTTTCCCCCTGGATTGGAAAACTGCTGTAAGGATCTGTATTTGAATATATCTTTGTGCCAAGCGGTGTAAACCAAACAGGTACGGTATCTATTGTTTGTGTAAGTGTTCCAACATATAAGCTATCCCAAACGTTCTTTTCTTTGATTGTATTTTAACTAAAGCATTTGAATAGGGTATATTTTGCTCAATGTCGAGTGGTTTGACTAGTCACAACATAACTGGAACGCACACTTCACATCTATATTTAAAATAAGGAAAGGTTTGGGTCTAAACGTCCTTCTGGAAATATTTTGAGGGAATCTGGTCTGGTCGAAAACACTTGTAGCGAGGGGCTTCTGACGGGCTTCTGCAATTGAAAATTTAGTGGAGGGGCAGGGGATGTTTTGCTGGAGGTTGTGCTGTAAGTTGCCTCAGACATTCAGGGAGACCTGAGGATTTGGTGACCCAACTCTGGATGGAGCCTGGGGACTGTAGTTACAGCATCTGGGTCTGTAACATGAACAACAAATGGAGCAGAGGCTGCAGAGAAGGGAAGCTCTGAAACTACGGAGTGAGAGTGTGTAGGAAAAGGGATCTGCTGTATCCACCGCGGGTTTTCCAGGAACAATTTCCAAAACTCCACTTAACCCAGGATCAAAGTATGAGGGGACCCTGACTGAACAAGGAGCTGGTCACAGAGCGGTGTCACCTCCTTCAACATGACCTGCAGCTTCACACCAGGGGGAGGATGGTGTTGCCAGGGGCTGTGAGGGTCACTGTTTCATTCAGCTTCTATGATCCAGAACTTTCCAGGCAGGACTAGGTGACATATCCATCATCTCCCATTATCTCAACATCAATGTTACCATTCGGTGATGGAGGATATATATGGTTGATGAGGTAAATAGATTGTTTCTCCCTCAGCAGTGAGCTGCCGGTTGTATCCAGTATAGTGGGATTCCCGATGGTGTCCATGGCATCTGCAAAGTATCCATGTCAATGCAGAGATGTAGAGGAACTGAAGGAGCTCTCTCTCTCTCTCCATTAATGTCACAGCGTGCCCATCACAGTACATCATGTGGTGAATACCCACTGTCCTGGCAGCAGTCATCGTCTCTTCATTCAGAAGCAGTCAGACAGTCCCATCGTCATCGGGTCTCCACGTAGAAAGGAATGAATATATTTTGGATAAAGGCCGTCCCCTTGATGCACGTTTCAAAACACCATCCCCACCACCAATCAACCACATCAAAGTATTCCATGTGTACGGAGAGCAATGGGGTCACTTGGGGTGTCTGGGAATAGACGATCAGGGATGGAGCAAAACCTCCCATGTCTGACCGGATCTGAGTGAACACCCCACTACACAGTATCTTTAATCCCTGTATTCCCTCTCCATTTCAGTAACATACTCCCTTCCATTATTCCTGTAAATGAAATGACAGGTTATATCATGTTAAATTCCACCTGCCAAACTATTATCTATTGCCTTTATCTCTCTGAATCTATTTGCAGACTCTCCACCCTCTCTTGATAATTTATTCTCTTGCTTCCCACAGCGACATCACCAAACTCAGCATCTGTATATCTGTTACATCCTCCTGATCATTTATATCGACTGTAAATAGTTGAGAACCCAGCGCTGGTCAATGTGTGACCCTACTGGTTACATTCTGTCTAACTGATTGAGACGGATTTATCCTGAGTGCCTGCTCCTGTATGATACCCAGTCCTCCCCCATTCCAGTGAAACACTGTCGAAGGGTTGAAAAAGAACAAGGAGTATCTGTGAGGAATCCAACCCCTCGATGACACTGATGTCAACACGGCCTCTGTTTCACTTTCCTGCCATCTCTCCATCCTAAAACTCTAGTCTCTTATTGTAGATTGCGCCACATGAAAAAAAAATCCACTCCATATCTACACATTCAATTACTTATAGAATGTTACAGACCTCAATGAGATCTCCTTTCATTCTTATAAACTCGAGAGTATATGCTTAAACTGCTCAATTACTCTTCATAAGGCAAACACTTCGAATATGGAATCAATCTGATGACGCTCTTCTGAATTGCCTCCAATGGAAACACCTCATTCTGCCGGACCCCCAAACTATACTTCAGTTGCAGCCTCACTAATGCCTTGCGTAGCTACACCAACACTCCCTACCTTTCTACTCTATCCTTTTATAAAAAAAACACTGAAATTATGCTTGCATTTCTTATTACTTGCAGTAACTGCAGGCAGGTTTTCTGTGATATGTAAGCAGACACCCTCATCAACCTCTGCACTTAAGCACTTTGAACTTTCTCTCCATTTAGATAATAATTTGTCTTTCTATTATCCTGGCAAACATGAATAGCCCCATATTTATTCCCATTAATTTTCCTTGCTAAATTTTGGCCCATTCACGCAACCTATCCATATAGTTTTAAAATCTCTTGCATCGTCATTCCAAAGTAATTTCCCACCGATGTGAGAGTCATCTGAAAATGTGGCATTGTATTTTCTCTCCCGTCAACCGAGTACAGTAATCCAATCAATGTAAATGGTCGAGCCATGAGTACTGAAATCAATGGCACCCCACAAATTGCATTTGCTAAAATAAAATGACACATTTATTCCATCTGACTGCATTTTGTTGGTTAACCAATCCTCCATCCAAGCGAATAAATTACTCCTAAACCCATGTTGTCTGATCTTTCCACTTAGTCTTTGGAGAAGCGACACATCCAATGCCTTCAGGAAGACCAGAGATGTTCCATCTCCCACGATCCACCTTTTTTGTGACATCTTCAAATAACTCAAGCAAACTATTCAAACTTGATTGTCCTTTGTAAAACCATGTTGACTCTGACGGATTGTGGTTTAATTTTGCAAATGTCCTGAACAATGGACTCTAACAATTAGCCTTAAATTACAATAGTTTATTGTTACACTTTAGTCCCTAATGTATACCATTATTATAAGTTCATCCCTTTCAAAAACCTGCACGTTTTCTTTGAATTCCTATTTAATGGGCACAAGGCTTTAAGAGATCTGCTCCAATTGCTGTGTAAGGGCCATGTGTGGCTGAATGGACTCACCATCCTGCTGGTGTACAAACTCGACGGGCTGACGTCTTTCTGGTGTTCCCATGTTGTCGTCTCCAAGGCCAGAATGACCTCCTCCTGTTGATCCTTTAGAGGATTGGGAGATTATGGAATCTTACTGTTGCTCTCTAACATTTTGTTGGGCTGATGGGTCTTCTCATACTTCTCCATTGAAATATTGAACGGTCTCCTCATGTATCCGGGAGATGGTTCCGAGGGGTTGATTGGTCTTCTCTTGTTCCCATACAACAGACACGTGTCGAAATTACTTCTTCCTTTCTCATTAAAGAAGTCTCAGATAGTTTTTATCCTTATCCAATTCCCTTGCAATAGTCTCGGTGGGTCTGAATGGCCTCCTGTTATCCCAGTGTAACAATCCCCAGTCACTGTGTGACCTCTTCCAGTTCCTATATTACAGACTTGAGGAGGCTGAATGGACTGATCCTGTTGCTGTTTAACAGGATACTGGTGCAGCATGGCCTACTGTTACAGGGTTGAATGGCTAATTGGCCTCCTTCTGTAAATGTATATCAGGCTCCAGGGGCCAAATAGCCTCATCCTGTTTTGGTGTAACAGGGTCGAAGGCCTGAATATCCTTCTGTTGTTCCTGTGTAACACACTGGAGAACGGAATGGTTCCTCCACTATCTGTGTAATTCGCTTCACTCGTTGACTACATCTGTCACCTATGTTGAAATAAGGTCACCTTATTTTTTGCAAACTCCAATGGCTACTGGATCAACCTGATCATCCTTTCGTACTCAGCTCGCACCTTCATTGCAGGAATCAGTTGAGGGAACCATCTCTGAGCTTCTTCCAATATAACAACATCATTTCTTCACTGAAGAGATTAAATCTGTACACACTACTCCAGATGTGATCTCACTAAGATCCTGTACAGCAGCAGCAGCATTTTACCAGCCTGTTGTAAGGTTCCCACCCAGGTTAGAGCTGTCTCAGCTCTCTGGGGGAATATAGAGCATTGTTGGAAAATCATTGTCCTTCTCTCCTCCATCAGCATAACGGGAGATCTGGAGAAATTAAAGTTTGAGAAGTTCATAAATGATGTGGCGAAATGATCTCTACCATTAATCTCTCCAGAGCCCACATCGCTAAGATTCCACAGAATCTAGTAAGATGGAGCAAACATTGATGGGAGTTATATATCAAAGTGAAAGCTGCAATAAAAATGCTGGACATGTGAGAAACAGGAAATGAGATATACACATTTGTACGTACTGCAGTAATAATATACTGCTTACATTATATCTAAACTGTGTTAACCCAATTGAATGCTAATGCTGGGAAAATGGATTTCATGACCGCGTGTGAGATGGTTTACATGAACATTATGTCGAGCACTGAGCTCGAGATCAGGTTATTGAGGAATTGGTGTTGAGTGATCAGAAGTGCTAATTGACAATATTGCAGGAAAGGATATTTTGGGAACACTGAACACAATGTATTGGTTTTCTTTTATGCTGTTTGAGTACACGACAGTTTTTGTTGTATTTGAAGTAACCATTTGAAATCTGAGTCATGCAGACCATGAAGGTGTGAGGAGAAAGTGGGGACTACAGATGCTGAAGATCAGAGTCGAAGAGTGTGGTGTTGGAAAAGTACAGTCAGGCAGCATACGAAGAGCAGATAAATCGAAGTTTCGGGCATAAGCCCTTCATCAGGAATGAAGCTTATGGGCCTAGGGGGCTGAGAGATAAATGACAAGAGGGTGCGGCAGGAGGGAGGTAGCTGGGATTACGATAGTAGATGAAGGTGGGGTTGAAAGTGATAGGTGATGAAGGGAGACAGAACGCCTCATCTACTACATCCATTAAAGACAATGTGGTCTTCTCTACATTGGTGAGGCTGGAGGTCAACTTGTAGATCATTTCAGGGAACATCTCTGGGACAACCACATTGAACGACACCATCGCCTACTGGCTGAGCACTTTAACTCCCCTCCCACTCTGCCAAGGACATGAGAGTCCTGGGCCTGCTCCATCGCAAAACCCGAGCCACCAGAAGCCTGGAGGAAGAAAGCCTCATCTTTTGCCTTGGGACCCTCCAACCACAGGGGATCATAGTGGATTTCCCCATTTCCCCATTTCCCCTAATCCCACCTTATCCTACTCCAACCTTCTAAGTCAGCACCGCCCTTTTGAATGTTCCTATATGTCCATAGTCCTTCCTAACAATCTGGTCCACCCTCCTCTCCGACGAACACTTTCAACCCCACCTTCATCTACCTATTAGATGAAAGGAGGCAGCTTAGAAAAATGCCAAGTATTGCAGTAAGCCAGTGGATTCAGAGAGATGTAGGACCCAGCAAAGGATGACCAAGAAACTGAGAAGAAAATCAAAAAGAGAAAAAGCGTGCAAACGAAAGAAAAACATAAAGACTGCTCAAAAGCGTCTATCAATGTATCAAAAAAATAAAAACAAGGCCAAATGTGGAATTGTTGGTGTGCAGACAGGGTAATTTATTGCAGAGAACAGAGAAATCGCAGGGAAAAGAAACAGTTTCTTTGTGTCTATCTTCATGGAAGAATGTCCAGAAATTCTCCCAGAAATACCAAGTGACCATGGGACTTGTGCAAGTAACGTCTAAGATCATTCTTATCAGTGTTTAGGTCATCTTTGAAAATAAAGCTGGATTGAGTATTTATAAATCTGACAGACTAGATGTACTTCATACAAAAATTTCAGAGGAAGCAGCAACAGACATGTTGATTGCATCGCGGATTTTCACATTATTTTCCAACACATTCCCGAAAGACATTTTGCCAATCTGGATAAGGAAAAGGTTATAAATATTATCCAACAGTTTAAGGCCAGATGAATTTGGAGAATGGTAAACTACAGACCAGATAACCTGTCATCCGCAGTCAGGTATGTCTTGGACTCGATTACAAAGAACATGCTACTAGATATTTAGAAGGTAAAAACATAACTGGGGAGTGTGAGAATGCACCGATGAAAGGAAAACCAGAAGTGACAAACATTTTTTTGGAATGGTTTGAAGATGATCCTTGTGGACATAGGCAATGAAGAACCAGTGGATAACGTATAGTTGGATATTCATGAGCTTTTTTAAAGAACTCACACACTGAGCTCATAAGAAAAGTTAAACCGAGATGTATTAGGAAGAACATATGCAAATGGGAAAGTAAAAATTAGGTTTACATTCATGTGAATGTAATTGGAAGATAGAGGATGTCGTGCACCAGTTGCATCGAGCATTGGTGAGACTAAACTTAGACCATTGTGTATCGCTCGGAGTCCCAATCTAAGAAAGAATATACTGACTACAGAGGAACTGCAAAAGATATTCTCCAAATTAACCCCTAAGTTGGCAAGGTTGTCTGACGGGGTAACTCAGCCTGTAATCTCGAGTTTCGAAACATGAGAGGTGATTGTAGTGAATATTAGAAACATCGAAAGGACTGAATAACAGAGGGACATGAGGACGTACAAGTAGGTGAGATCTGGGAGAATCCCATGATATTCTACACGGACAAGTAGAACAGAATAATCAGCAAACAGTCAGTGTACATTAGAAACCAAAGGGGCAATCTGTGTGTCAAGCTGGAGAACATTGATGGATTGTAACATGAGACCTTCACATCTATTTTACATGGGAGAAGGAGGATGCAGGTGCAGAATTCAAGAAGATGGACTGGACAACTCTTGAACAGATTGATGTAAAATACGAGTAGGGATTTGAGGCTTTGTTCTGTACAAATTTGGACCAATCTCCATGTCTGAATGAGTTGTATCACAGGCGGCTGTTGGGGTCAACGGAGGAATGACCCTGATTGAATATTTTAATTAGAATCTGACCATAGGGGAGGTGCCAGAGAACTGGAGGACTGCTAATACGATTACACTTCACCGTAAGAGTGGGAGGGATAGTCTAGGTGACTATAGATGAGCGAGTATTAGATCACTGTTAAGGAAACTACTGGATAAAATAGGGAAGGAGAAAATCGAACTCCAATCAGAGTCACAAGGTTTGATCAGGGATAATTATCATGGCTTTATCAGAAGAGAGTCGCATCTAATGGATTTGATTGAATTAGTTTGAGGAGGTCGACTCTTTAGTTTTGTAGGAAGGCCTTTGACAAATTTCCAGCTGGGAGACTGAGAAATAATGTAAAATCTCACAATATGAAGGATACCTGGACAGGTTACAAGGAGAATTGTCTTAGTGGCAGGAGGCAGAGGGTGGTGGGAGAAGGCTGTTTGTGTGACTGGAGACCAGTGTCCCCTGGTGTACCACAGGAATCAGTGCTGTGTCCCTTATTGTTTGTGTTATTCATAAAAAAGGATGTGAATGTGGAGGGAGCTAGATGGAGAGGGGGGAAGGTGTGATTAGTAAGTGTATGTTTGACATAAAGATTGACTGGTTGGTTCGCAGTGAGGAGGAAGGCCTTAAGTTACAGGAAGATGCAGATAATTGGTCAGATGGGCAGATCAATGGCACATGGAATGTAACCCTGAAAAATATGAGGTGATGCACTTTGGGAGAAGGAACCAGACAGGGGAGGACTCAATGAATGGCAGCACACTGGGAAGCTCAGGGTGTGCTTCTCCACACATCCCTGAATGTGACTGGACAGGTTAATGGACTAGTTAAGAATTGGACCTTGGGTGTTGTGTTTCCTAATCAGCGCGTAGATTATAAGAACAATGCAGGGCTTTGGTTCGGCCAAAATGGAGTACTGTATGTAGCTCTGGGAGCCACATTCCAGGAAGGATGTGATTGTACTGGAGTGGGTGCAGAGGAGATTCACCAGGATGTTCCCTGGGATGGAACATATCAGCTATGGAGAGAGGCTGGATAAGCTCTTGTTGTTTACTTTGGAGCAGAGTAAGCTGAGGGGTCCGTGATTCAGGAGGATAAGATTATGAGGGACATGGACAGGGTGGATAGACAGCAGCTGTTCCTTTTAGTCAGAGGGTCAAGAACAAAGGAGCACACTTTTAAAGTGAAACGTTTGAGGTTCAGTGAGGATTTAAATATTTTTTCACCTCGAGGATGTGGGGTTCTGGGATTACTTTCTGAGAGGGGAATTATCACGGGTAACTTCACAATCATTAAAAAGTACTTGGACAAGCACTTGGAAGTGTCATAACATTCCAGGCTATGGGCCTGGTGTAGGAAAGTGGGACTTATATAGATCGTGCTGTATTTCTGTTGGCACAGATTCTATGCTCCTGTGAGTATATGGTGTGGCAGGTCAATTATTGAGCAGTCTAAGGCAGGAATTGATGGCTTTCTGAAGTGTATATTCACAAGGGTTAAAAGAGTGAACTGTAATAGCTTGTTAAATTATGTCAATGTGAGAAATATGAGAAAAAAAGTGCAGTTTCCTTACAGTTTGAAACCAGAGAATAGAGAATGGGAAACAGGGAAATGGCAGAACTATGAAGCCACTACTTCAGTTCTGTCTTCACAGAACTTTCAAACAATACAAGGAAAACCAAGTCTGGTGTGGAAAAATGATAGAGTACATTGATCATAGAACATAGTTAGGAAATGGTTTAGCAGAAATTTTTGTGGCTGAAAGTATTGGTCATTGGCAACACTAACATAGATTTTTGAAATGGGAATTATGTTTGAGAAACAGAATGGGAGACAAATGAAAAAGAAGCAATGGATGTAAAACATGTGGATTTTTAGAAAGATTTTGGTGAAGCTCCAAGCACAATTTGCAAAATCAAATCTGAGTGGATTGGGGGCTAATATATGGCTATGTTTCCAGAATGGGACAGCTGGCAGGAAACGGTGAATAGAAATAACCAGACTCGTCAAGCAACAGCCTGACATTTTCTGAAAGGTATGATTCTGTGAGTATGATTATGTCCCAGACTCCCCATCACCTTCCCCGGATATCTCCTGTCTCATCAGCAGGACGGACACAGCAGAAGTGGCGGCACAGTGGGATACAGTTGGAAGGGAATTGCTCTTGGAGTCCTCAACAGTGACTCCGTATCCCATGAAGTCTCATGGCATTAGTTTGCACATGGGAAAGGAAACCTCCTGCTGATTACCATGTACCAGCCTCTCTCAGCTGATGAATCAGTACTCCTCCATGCTGACCAACACTTGGAGGAAGCACTGAGGGTAGCACGGCTGCAAGATATACTCTGGGTGGGGGATTTCAATGTTCACCACTAAGAGTATCTCAGCGACAGCATTACTGATCGAGCTGGCCAGGCCCCAAAGGATATAACTGTTCGACTGGTTCTGCAGCAGGTGTGGAAAGAACCAACAAGAGGAAAATACATACTTGAACACAGCCTTACTAATCTGCCAGTTGCAGAAGTATCTGTCCATGACATGATCGGTAAGAGAGTCATTGTGGAGACAAACTCACACCTGCACATTGAGAATAACCTGCATTTTGGGTGGTACTATCACGTTGCTAAACAGGGCAGACTTCGAACAGATCTAGCAGCTCAAATCTGGATGTCCATAAGGTGTCGTGAGTCATCAATAGCAGCCAAGTTGTACTCCTGCATAACCTCATGGCCTCCCGCATATCCCCCTCGCAACAATTGCCATCAATCTAGAGGATCAACATTGGTTCAGTGGAGTGTGCAGGATGGCAGGAGTTGCACCAGGCATACCTGATAATGGGGTGTCAGCCTGGTGAAGCCACCAATCAGGACTACTTGTGCGCCAAAAAGCATAAGCAGTAAGTGATAGAAAGAGCTAAGTGATCTCACAAGCAAAGGAACAGATCTAAGTTCTGCAGTCCTTCCACATCTAGCCGAGAAACGTTGGGGACAATTAAACAATTCACTGGAGGAAGAGATTCCACAAATAACCCCTTCCTCCATGATGGAAGAGCCCAGCACTTCAGTGTTTCAGATAAGGCTGATACATTCGCAACAATCTTCAGTCAGAAGTGCTGAGTGGATGATCCATCTCAGCCTCCTACAGTGGTCCTCAGCAATTCAGTTACCAGTCATCAGCCAATTTGGTTCAGTCCACTCGATATACAGAAAGAATTGCAGATACTGGATACTCCAAAAGGTGCATAATCTGACACCATTATGTCAATAGTACTGAAAACTTGTGCTCCATAACTTGCCACTCCCCTAGCCAAACTATTTCAATACAGTTACAACAATGGCTTTCCCCGATTATGTGGAAAATTACCCCAAGTATCTCCTGTATATAAAAAGCAGAACAAATCCAATCCGGCCAAATATAACATTTATTCAGTCTACTCTCGATCATCAGTAAAGTGGTGGAATGTCTCAGTGATTTTAACCAGCATGTGCTCAGCAATACCTTGGACAATGATGCCCAGTTTGGGCTCCACCAGGGCCACTCAGCTCCTGACCTCATTACCGTGGTTCAAACATGGACAAAAGAGCTGAATTCCAGAGGTAGGGTGAGAGCGATAGCCCTTTAAATCAAGGCTGCATTCGACCCTGTGTGGTATCAAGGGGCCTTAGCTACACTGGAATCAATGTGTATCAGGGGCAAACTCCCCGCTGGTTAGAATCATACCTAACACGTAGGAAGATGGTCATGGTTGATAAAGGTCAGTCAACTCAGCTCCAAGTCTGTAGGGGTCCCTCGGGCAGTGACCGAAAACTTCTTCAGGGCTGCTTCACCAATGCCTTCCCTCCATTTTAAGGTCAGAAGTGAGGATGTTCGCCAATGATTGTACAATGTTCTGCAACTTTTGTGGCTCCTCAGATACTGAAGCAGTCCATGTTCAAATGCGACAAGATCTGGACAGTATCCAGGCTAACAAGTGGCAAATAATATTGAGGCCACACGAATGCCAGACCATGACCATCACCAATAAAATACAATCTAACCTGCCCCTTGGCATTCAATGGTGTTACTATCACTGAATCCCCACTATCAAATTCCTGGTGGGTAATCATTGCTCAGAAACTCACTGGTCTCGCCACATGAACATAGTAACTATAAGAGCAGGTCCGAAGCTAGGAATACTGCGGCGAGTAACTCACATCCTGACTTCCAAAAGTCTGTTCATCGTCTTCAATGCATAAGTCAGAAGTGTGATGGAAGACTCCCAATTTGCCTGGATGAGTGCAGCCCCATCAACACTCAAGAACCTTTATACCATCCAGGACAAAGCAGCCAGTTTGACTGTCCCTTCACCCACAATGCTCCACCATCAACGCTCAGCAGCAGCAGCAGTGTTTTACTATCTACATGCTGCAATGAAATGATTCACCAAAGATCCTCAGAGACCATCTTCCCAACTCACGACCACATCTATCTAGAAGGACAAGGGCTGCAGATGGATGGGAATACCATCATCTTCAGGTTCCCCTCCAAACCATTCACCAACCTGACTTGGAAATTTATCACCGCTCCTTCACAGTCACTGGGTCAGAATCCTGGGATTCCCTCCCTAATGGCATTGGAGGTCAACCACAGCAGGTGGACTGCAGCATTCAACAAGGCAGATCACCACCACCTTCTCAAGGGCAACTAGGGACAGGAAATAAATGCTGGCCCAGCCAGTGACTCCGAGATTCATGAAATAAATAAATAGAAATTAACAGAGGACGGTTGCTGAGGTGTCGCAGGGATCGGTGCTTGGGGCCCAGCTGTTCACAATGCCCTTTAAACAGTTGGTTACTGGAATCAGATACAATATATCCCAGCCTGCTGACAGCACTAACGGATGTGGGATTGTGAGTGGGTGAGGAGGTTGTAAAAAAGCACCGAGAAGACTAAGACAAGTGGAGTGAATGGGTAAATACGTGGCAGATGCAGAACAATGTGGATAGAGGTGACGGTGTGCTCTTTGGTGGAAATGATAAATTGGCAGCCTACCATTTGAAAGGGATTTGTTGAAACATGTTGATCTACAAAGGTGCGTATGCTGCTTTTTGTTGTTTCCTTCTGCATAAACCTCTGAGGTCCCTGCAGTGCAGTGAATTCTGCAACCAGAAGTCAATACTGGCCATGGCATTGGCACGCTGCCCAGTGTATACAGACCCACCAAGTGGGGAGCTGCAACACTGAAAAGGATCTGCATCTCCCTGTACACCAGTCGCTGAAAGTAATATTTCAGATACAGAAAGCAGTGAGGAAGATAAATGGTGTGTGGACCTTCATTTCAGGGGGATGCGAGTCCAGGAGAAAGGGTGTCTTACTGCAGCTGTACAGGGCCTTGGTGAGATATCATCTTGAACATTGTGCAGTATTGTGTGTAGTTTTGGTCTCCTTACCTAATAAAGGACAAACCTGACATTGAGGGAGAGCAGTGAAGGATGACCAGACTGATCTCTGGGATGACGGGCTTGTTGTGGGAGTAGAGTTTGGGGTGACTGGGCCAGTATTCCATGGGGTTTAGGAAAATGAGTGGCGATCTCAGTGAAATATACAAAACTCTGACAGGGTGAGTCAGGTTGGAAGCAGGGATGATAATTCCCCTGGCTGGGACTTCTAAAACAAGGGGCCACAGTATTAGGTACAGGCAGTCACTCTGCATTGAGATGATAATAAATGTCTGCTCTCGCTGACTGGGGAATTTGGGGAATACGCTCGCACCTGGAAACCGAGACACTGATTATAAATAAGGATTTAGAGACAGTAAAGGGATAGTGGGAGAGCAGGAGTACGGTGTGGAAATGAAGGGCCAACCATGATTATATTGAATTGGTAGCAAACTCGATGGACCAAACGTACTACTGCACCACCTATTTTATAGCATCCCACGGTTACTCACATTAACGGATATGTAGATCGTGTGGGGTAAGTGCTTTAAGAGATTTTTTTACATGAACTAGAATGGGGAGGCTCAAAGTGTTTTCCATTCCCTATGTTTCTGTGCAGTCTGTGGAAAGCTCTGTAAATGCTGTCACAAGCTCTCAGATGTTAGGAAGGAGGTTTCTGCAGGGTCGACAGGACTGTGTTCCCATTCCCTTTTCCGACACTGATGCTGAGGCCGGGTGTTCTGTCTGCTTTCATCCTTTCAGACCGCGGAGTAGTTTGCTTCGAACAGATCTGTTGGTCAAGTCTGGTAGCTTTAATGAGTTAGCATCAGGTAAAGTCCACGTGATTCTGACTCTGACATGTTCACCCACACTCGTCACTGAGCCATAGATGGTGGTGATGGCAATGACAGACTGAGGTGTTACCCTGGCAAAAAGTTACAGGTTGTGGTTAAATGCAGATCTGCTTCTCCTGCTTCTGTGGTCTACAGCACTACATGAATACGCAGTTTCGAGCTGCAATATCTGCAATGCAATTGTGCTGTCTGTTCCCCAACTCTCACTGAGACCCATTCACCCATCAGCCCTGCACTCAGTGCCCTAACCTGGTTTCTGATGTGGAAATACTTCCATTTTCATACTCTCATTCTGCTGAGGGTCTCTCTCCCCGGGTCTTGTTTCCAATCTGACACATTCCGCAAAAGCATTTAACTGATCTGAATTCAAATGTTTAATTCACCCAAATCTTTTTCATTGAGAAATACCAATCTTCTGTATTTAAAGTGAATGTGTTTCCTCTGTTTGTTTACTTGACCATGATTAAGAGCTCTGTAGTGTCAGTGAGGCCAGCGTTATGCAGTCTCAGAGCCAATGAATTCTCTGGATTCCCAATCATCTTCACCACATTGTATATTTTCTCTTTTGGTTCGATGCCTTATCACTCATGGCTGCCTTGTCCTCCCATGAGTATGTTTCAAGTTCTTGGGTTTGCATTTCTGGTATTATCTTCTGAATTATCCCCAGAACCTCCTCCCATTGCTGCTCCATGGTCTTTCCTGTTCAGTTCCCCTTCCAATTAACTCTGGCCAGCTCCTCCCGCATGTCTTTGTAGTTACATTGCTTAATTATAACCACATTACATCTTGAAGAGAGCATTAGATATAAACCGAAACAAGGAGTTTTGGGAGACGGGACACAAAGAATAATTGGTGGATTTCTTAACTAGATACAAAGGGAGAACTAGAGAGAGGATAGAGATCTGGAGATGTGGAAAATGAGAAAACTACATTATCGAAAGAAGTAGATGAACATCCCCCAATGTTTTGGCAATGCCTGTGTGCTGTGGTTCTTGGTACAGTGCATGTACAACAGAGTATTATGTTCAAATGCTGAGTCTGATGCCAGAATATTTATCTCCAATAATATGACTGACACTAGCTTTGGAAAGAACCCAGCAGGCCAAACATATTGAAGTCCCGGTAGAAAGGGGATTAACTGAAATAAGTTGGGACACCAGAATCAAGAATTTGAAGCACACATCCTGGTCAGAATGAGAGATTAGAGTTGGGAATCCCAGAAAAGGAGGGTTCGTTGAGAGGATCAAATCACGTTTTAATGTTTTATCAATTTTATACATCATATGCATCATTTTTCGTTAACTGTGTCTCTGTTGTTCATTTAAAATGTATTGTGCACATATGAAAAATGCGACTTATCTGCACACACACATTGATTAAACAGTGTATATAAAATCATTTTTCCACCATTGAAACTGTCCTGTTGTTGTGTTACGCGGATACATGAACACCAACTGGCCACCAAAAGACATGACGCACTATCACTATGTTCCATACGTACAGACAAAGAAAGGCACCACTTTGACTGGGACAAAGCACACACAGATACTAAGACACGCAAGGACCTTCTTAGAGGAATGGTATTATAACCAGAAGTCCATTCTATAAACGGATCAATTTAGATCCTGTCTACATTCTCTTGTTAAAATAACCGGAAATGACATCACCCACTTTAAGAAACCAAGACCTATAAATAGAGAGGTGGGACATACCACCAGAGCTTCAGCGGAGACTCTCACTGATGATGTCACCTAGTCATGGTGATGAAACTTCTGAAAACAAACTTTTAAGCTCAGCGAGCTAACTTGCACAGATATAAATTGTTATTTTTTGTTTATTTGTGGAATTTAGGAGTTCTCTGTAGCTCATGTTTTCACAGATTATGATGTGAGGTGAGCTTTTCTAGGTGTGTGGTTTTAATTAACAAAGGGGTTCGACATTGATGTCATAACAGTTTGGGGCCTTGCCGTGTGGCACTTGGACCGACTTGAACAGATTTGAGATACAACGGGTCCCAGCAAATTCCAACTCATTGCAATTAGTGACTTTGATCTTCAAATAAAACCAGTGGGAAAATTCGTTTAATTTTATTACTTGTGGTTGGTTAAATGAAAAGTGAGGGAAATAGCTTTTAACATTACTAAAAGGTTCCCAAATTTTCCAAGGAAGTTTAGAAAGACAGGAGGAGGACATTTTTTAGAATTAGCAAATAGGCTGGAATTGGGTTTAACCAGGGAGAAAAGAGAAGCTGAAATTGTAATGGAGTTGGTTAAGCACTTTGATGTATCAGAGAAATAGGCAACTGCAGTAGAGTTAGATAAACATAAATTGCAAATGTGGCAACTGGAGTTAGAAGATAAATAAAGGGACGGAAATAGAGAGAGACGAAAGAGAAAGACAAGAAAAAGAAAGAGAGACGGGATTTGAAATTCAGAAGTTGGGAATTAGACAAGAAATTTAAATTAACAGGATGGAGATGAAGGGAGAATGTAGGGATGTATACAACTAGGTGAGTAACTTGCCATATTTCGGTGAGAAAATTGTCAAACCCTTTTTTATTTCATTTGAAAAAATGGCTAGGCAGATAATGTGTCCAGTGAACTTGTGGGTAATGCTAGTTCAGACTAAGCTGGTAAGCACAGCTGGTAAGGTATGTGCAGCGCTGTCAGATGAGGGATCAAGAGGTTATCAAGATGTCAGATTGGCTATTTTGATTGGTTATGAATTGGTACTAGAAGCATATAAACAGAAGTTCAGAAAAATAGAGACGGAACCAGGTCAGACTTATATTGAGTTTGAAAGAATTAACCACAGTCATTTTGACAGGTGGGTGCTGGTCTTAAAAATGGATAAGACCTGTGAGGCTTGAGGGAGATTAATCTGCTGGAGAAGTTAAAAGACTCACTTCCAGAGTTAGTAAGAATTAATGTGAATGAATAGAAAGTTCAAGAAGTGAGAAGCGCGGCAGAAATGGCAGGTAAATATGTATTGTGGCATGTGATGAAATTTAGCTTCTGGCAGGAATTTCATCCTGTGAGGGATAGAAATTGGGAGAAGGGACGATCACACATTACAAAGCGAACAGTCGTTCACAATAGTTTACCACAGGTGAAGAAAGAAGCCCAAGGGGGTTGAAAGGTGGTGAAAGGCCTCAGGTGCTCTCACTATAAGGGAGTGGAACATATAAAATTACAGTGATGGTGGTTTAAGAAGGGCACAGGGAAAAAGTTGTTTTCACTGCAGTAAGCTAGGACACACCGTGCTGGGCGTTAAAGGAAGACACTTTGGGGAAAGATGCGGTAGAAGAGGCTAAGCCCAGTGGCATTAGTGAAACTGGTAAAGGAGACCCCAAGTGGAGCCGAGGAGCTGCAGGAAATTGCACAGCCTCGGCAAGGGCTGGGTATTGGGGCAGTGCCTGATCTCTCTAAAGAATTCATCTCTGTAGATAAAGTTTACTCAGAAAGAACAGGGGGAGAAGGACAAGAAGTTATAATTTTGTGAGATACGGGATCTGCTCAGTCTCTAATAGTTGAGAAGTGAGGCGCCAGAAAAGCACAACAGATCAGGCAGCATCCAAACTGCAGGACAATCGAATATCAGGCAGTAACCCATCGTCAGGAACATGGTGGGGGGACAATGGGGCTGAAGGATAAATACGAGGGTAGTAGCTGAGCTGGTGGGAGGGTCACTGGGAAGGCAATAAGAAGATATCGGTGGGAGTGATAGTGATATGTTGGAGGGTAGAATGGAGTCGATAGGTGGAAAGAAAGATGGCTAGTTAGGGCAGTCCAATAGGGCAGTGTTATGTTGAACGGTTGGATCTGGGAGAAGTTGGTGGAGGGGAGATTTGGAATTTGGTGAAGTCAACGTTGATGCTGTACAGTTTGAGGGTTCCAGCTGTCCTACCACCGATAGGAGTCCTATCACCCTCCTGTCCGACCTACCACCATCACATCCCACTTGCATCTTGCACCCCAAACTCCCTTCCACCCCAGCTCCACCCCCAACCTCCCATTTATTTCTCAACATCCTTGCCCCTCCCTTCCCTCCCCCTTTCCTGATGAAGCATTTTTGCCTGAAACGCCAATGCTCCTGCCCCTCGGATGCTGCCGACGTGTTGTGCTTTTCCAGCCCCACACTTTACAACGCTCATCTCCAGCATCTGCAGCCCTCACTTTCTCTCACCCTCTAATAGTAAGAGATGAAAGTATTTTCACACTTTCTGGCATGTTAATCAAGAGCGTGTTAATTTGTGGAATGGGGACAGAAATTAAGCATTCCCTTGTAACGTCAGGATGGAATGCCAAATCAAGATTAGGGAAGTAACAGTGACAGTGAGTAACAGAGTGTCAGTTCCAGGAATACAGTTTGTTCTTGGGAACGATTTAGCAGGAGGCGAGTTGGGATAGGCACCCCTTGTGGTGGAGAAGCCAAAGGAAGACTAGGGAATTGGTGAGTTAAAAGAAAATTACCCAGGAATTTTTCCAGACTGTGTAGTAACAAGATCCCACTGTCATAAGTTACAGCAGGAAGGAAAAACGAACGAAAAAAAAAATGGGTTGACGCTCAGTGAACTGACACCCTGTTTGATGTCACGGTGCAGGAAAACCCTGAACAGGCAGAGGATCAGGCAGAGGGGTTTAGTCCAGAAAGGCTAATGGACTTACAACAGATATATACACACACATTCACACACACATACACATGCACTCACACAGAAAAGGAATCAAAATATATTGTCGAACGTTATTAACTTAAAGATAGAATGCTAAAATTAAAATGGAGACCCCAATAGGTTAGTGCAGAAGGGAAATGGGCCGAAGTGCACCAGATTGTGTTAGCAGCAACGTACAGTGTTACGGGTAGCTCATAAACTAACTGCAGGCGGTCACTTAGGTGTACAGAAGACTCAGGATAAGGTACAGAAGCATTTCTAGTGGCCTGGAACGCACAGGGATGCTGTTAATTTTTGTTGTATATGACATACATACAAAATGGTAGGTAAGGAACAGGCAGTAATAAAATCAGCACCTTTCTTGCCAATTCCTGCATTCGAAGAACCTTGAACGTGGGTTCTGATTAATTGTCTAGCTCCCCTTTCTAAAGTAAAAGTGGAAACCAATATTTGCTGACCATAATGGGTGTGTCTACCAGATTTCCAGAGGCAATTCCATTCATGGAGTGTCAAGGCAAAAAGGGAGGTGGAGGAGTTGGTAGCTTTCTTTACTCGCTGTGGACTGCCCAGAGAGATTCAGTCAGACCAAGCGTCTCATTTTACCACTCAGCTATTTAAGGAAGTCATGGATGGCTTAGGCATGCAGCACTTCAAATCAAGGGCGTCCCATCCTGAATCCCAGGAACCCTTGGAAAGTTAGCATCAGACGCTGAAGACTATGTTAACAGCATACTGTCAGGGTTGGCCAAATGATTGGGAAAAAGGTGCCCCATTAAATTGTTTGCCATTAGAGATGTCCCAAATAAATCTACTCACTTTGCTTCCTTTGAGATAATATTCATACATGAAGTGAGAGGTCCTTTGAAATTAATTAAATATAAATTGACAGGACCGAAGTCGGAAATCTCACACCTGGATTATGTGCATGAAGTGAAGGAAAGAGTAGACAGAGTAGGTGAGTTTGCTAAACAGTATCTGAAGAGCATAGCATAGAATGATGCAGGTGGCAGATAAAAACACTGAAACTTTGAAGATTTCCCGTGGGGATGATGTATTATTATTGCCACCAGTGGTAAGAAATCTCTTCAAAGCCAGGTTTAGTGGCCCCTTTCAAATAAAAAAAAACGTGGAGTCAGTTAAACTTTCTAGTAAAGATACCAGAGATGACAAAAAACTTTATCGAGTATTTCATATGGATGAATAATGCACAGCCACATTTAAGACTCAGAAACAGAGTTGTGGCCAGATGAACAAATTGTGTAGTTTATCTGTATGATGTAGTGACCTTTAGCAAGTGATTGAAAGCTCACATGTTACCGTTGGCTGAGCATGTTGAACGATTACAAGAAGCAAACTTGGTAATAAACTTAAAGAAAACAGAATTCTCGAAGGCAGAGGTGACGTTCTTGGGACATTACATTGGACATGGAAGATTGATCCCATGGAACATAAAAACGAAGGACTTTGAGGAATTTCCACAACCATCCTCGAAGAAAGAGGTGCTTCGATTTTTGGAACTGAGTGGATTCTATCGGAAGTTTGTTCCAAACTTCAGCAGCGTATTGGCACCACTGATGGATTTATTAAAGAAGGAAACAGAATTGTGGTGGACAGAACAATGCCAGGAGGCATTTGAGAATTTTAACGCAGGATTAATCACCACACCAGCTTTAGCTACACCAAATATTCTGAAACCCTTCGACAGCAATGGACCAAGCCTCCGGTCTGACAAACATCCTTCCACTCAACCCTCTGCTTCCTACCATCAAGCCAACTGTGTATCGAATTGGACAGTTCCCCCCGCATTCTACGAGATGTAACCTTCCTGAGCAGCCTGCCATGTGGAACCTTATCAAAGGCCTTACTGAATGCCATAGAGACTATGACTATCACTTTGCCCTCATCAAACGTCCTCGTAACTTCAACAAAGGACTCTAAGAAATTTGGGCAGCATGATCTACCAAACTGCCTTCATCAATCTTCTTTGTCACCTCTTCAAAAAACTCAACCAAATTAATGAGACATGATTTCCCATGCAGAAAACTACGTTGTCTACCCCGATCAGCCCTTGCCTTCCCAAATGTATGTAAATGCTATTCCTCAGAATCCTCCCCAACAACCTACCCACCACTGACATCAGGCTCACCCGTGTTTCGTTCCCCGGCTTTTTGGGGTCACTGTTTCCTTTTCTAGTCCCACTCCTCCACTGCTCACAACAAATATTAAATGTAACCAGGTTGGTGATATGGCAGATGATATCGTTCTCAGACTGGGTCAGGGTCAGTTTTAGGAACAAGTTAGGCTAGTTTCTTTAATCTGCTAAAACAACACGTTTATGATCCAGAGCAATGTTACTCAAACTATGATGGAAAGATGAATGGCAAACTGTTTGAGTATTGCAATAATATAATCAATATTTCCCTTTCTAAAAACACACACACATACACACACACACACACACACGCACACACACACAGACACACACACAGACACACACACACACACACACACACACATACACACACACACTGACACACACAGACACACACACAGACACACACACACAGACACACACACACACTGACACACACACACACACACACACACACACTTTTAACTTGAAAGAACTTTGTCCAAATATTATTGGAACTCATGACAAAGGAAAAATTGTGAGATTGTCCAAAACATTATTCTGCTTCTGAAGATATTGTACTCACACAAGCTGCTAGCAATGGGATTTCATCCTGGGAGAGTTTGGATTTGACTGAATTCCCTTTGCTTTATGCAGTGAGTAGATTCCAGTGAATTCTGGTTATGGATCATCCAAAGGGTAGCACGGTGGTTAGCACTGCTGCCTCACAGCACCAGGGATGTGGGGTCGATTCCAGCCTTGGGTGACTGTCTGTGTGGAGTTTGCACATTCTTCCCTTGTCTGTGTGAGCTCCTAATGGGTGATCCAGTTTCCTACAACAAACTGTGTAGGTTCAGTGGATTGGTCATGCTAAATTGTCCGTAGTGTTCAGAGATTTCTAGTTTATGTGCAATAGTCAGGGGTAAATATAGGGAAATGGGTTGGGAAGGTTGGTATGGACTTGTTGGGTCCAAGGGCCTGTTTCAACACTGTAGGGATTCCATAAAAATAAGAACGGCAACGATGACTGTAGAGTTTTTTTTTTAGCTCGCACACATTGCTGTGATGAGGAACAATGAAGGAGAGAGAGTGCAATAGGCCACTCCTTCTCAGGCAGATTACATTTTCTCCCTCTCTGAGCTGAATCACACAGTAATGTCATCCTCTCCCAAACTGGACCATGTGAGGTCTCCTTGTACATTGTCCAAACTATGTCTCTATCACATTCCCTGTTCCATGTAGGTGCATCTTTGCTGCTGTAATACACAGAGCCATACCCTGAGCAGAAAAAGGTCTCGGTCAATTTGAAATATGTTTACATGTCCCTGCATCATTAAAAAATAAAATGTTTACTTTATTCAGTATACCTGTGTTAAACTGAATGCATTTTTTAAAGAAATACAGAAATTGCTGGAAAAGCTCACCAGGTCTCTCAGTACCCAGATGCTGTAGTTGTACCAGCCTCAACCACTTCCTCTGGCAGCTCATTCCATACGCACACCACCCTCTGTGTGAAATGGTGCCCTTTAGGCCTCCTCAAAACCTTTCCCCTCTCACTTTCCACCAATGCCCTCTAGTTTTGGATGTCCCTAACCTGGGGGAAAACCCCTGACTACTCACCCTATCCATGGCCATTTTGATTTTATAAACCTTTACTGCTGCAAAATGTGACTTCAATCAACACGAATGGCTGTACTTTCAGTCATCCTGGGCCTAAATTCTGAAATTCAATACTGACACCTCTTCCTTCTCCATCAAGTCACAATTCTAAATCCATTTTAATCAGTTTGTTCAGATGTATCCTGAGACACCTCTGTGGGCTTTACGCCTAGACCTTTGTGCCCGGAGGCAGGGACACTAGCATCACTCAGCAATATCCATAAAGCTATAAGAGTATTCTCCTGTGTGTTTGTTCATCAGACTGTCCTGACATGCTGGGACATACCTCTGCAATAGGCAGGACTTGAATCCAGGACTTCTCGTCCAGAGCTAGGAACACTACCATACAAGTTCAGGAATTGGAATCAAATCCAGAGCTCTGGCTCAGAGGCAGGGACACTACCCACCACACTACCATACCCAGATTTTGGGTCATATTTCAGTGCCCACTTTAAGCTCAGTGTGGATTTATTATAATCAGGTTGCCATTACTGAATTACAAACAACACTTTGCATTGTTAAACAAATGCAAGATATTTGTCTCAACTGTAGGATATTGAGTGTACGTGCCATGCCATCGAAATTAAATATAAACATCTTTAATTGCTATTATCTGTAGTCTGCAATATTAAGGAAAGAAATCCTGCAGACACACTCTGCCCAATGAAGGGTCTCAAATAGATATTTATTACTGATCACCAGAGACGAAGGAAGAGCTTAATTTCTGACCCCAAAGCACCAATCACTCTTACTCAAATCTCACGTGTGACTCCCCTTTTCCTAAAACCATGAAATGATACCAGGCCGGTGATTACTGTCCAGCCTCTCCTCCCCACTGACTGTGTCTGCAATCTGTCCCTCCTCTCCCTAACCACACAAGGCAAACCAAGCTCAGGATCTTTGTGAAAATCAAGGCCAGAGTGTGCAGGCCTCCTGGAGACGGATGGGTGTTTTAAAATTGAAGGGGGAGGGGGAGGTGGCAGTAATATCACACACTGGGCTGAGGGGTGGCTGATGGAGTTTAGTTTGGATTAATGCGAGGTATTGGGTTTGGTCAATCAAACAACAGCAGGACCTATACAATTAAAAGCAGGGCCTTTGGCAGTGCTGTAGTACAGAAACCTCGGCCGTCAGGTTTAATTCTTTAAAATTTGCACCTCATATAGATAGTGTGGTTAAGAAGGTGTTTAACACACATGTCTTCATAGGACAGACCTTTGAGTATCGGAATTGGGACGTCATGTTGTGATTGTACAGGACATTTGTGAGACCTCTTCTGGAATATTGTGTCCAGTCTGGTCATCCTGCCCGCCCATTCCATAGGCACACCACCCTCTGGGTGAAACAGCTGCCCCTTATGTCACTAATAAATGTTTCCCGTCTCACCTTTAGCCTATGTCCTCTAGTTTTGGACTCCCCGTACCCTTAGAAAATACCTTGACTATTCACTTTGATATTACTGACATTGATATTATTAAGCTGGAGAGTTTTGAGAAGAGATTAACCTGGATGTTGCTGGGAAAGGAGGGAGTGAGCTATAAGGAGAGGCTGGATTGGCTGGGACTTTTTTCACTGAAGAATATGAGATTAAGCAGTAACTTTACAGAGGTTTATAAAATAATGAGGGGTACAGAGAAGCTAAAGGACTGATGTCTTTTCTCTAGAGTTGGGGATTCAAAACTGAGGGATTTTTAAGGTGTGAGGAAAAAAGATTTACGAAAGTCATGAGAGGTAATAATGTTAGACAGAAGCTGGCTTGTGTGTGGAATGAACTTACAGAGGAAGTGGCGAAAGTAGGGACAGTTACAACATTTAAAGGACATTTAGATCTGTCCATGGATAAGACATCAGTTTGGATGTTGCTGTGAGCAGCTGCCC
The DNA here is from genome assembly GCF_047496795.1 of Chiloscyllium punctatum. Lineage (NCBI taxonomy): Eukaryota > Metazoa > Chordata > Chondrichthyes > Orectolobiformes > Hemiscylliidae > Chiloscyllium > Chiloscyllium punctatum. Next base: position 23,130,621 of record NC_092772.1, read on the forward strand.
TCTCCCTCCCCCTCTCTGAATGAATCCCAGTTGGTTTTCACCCTCTGTCAATGCCTGTGCAGTGGCGTGGGGAGGCCAGCAGAGGGTGGCATTGCATCACTTTAAGCACCACAGAGACGGCCAGACCTGCCCCACACACAGACACACAGATACACACACGGGGATGGTTAGGGCACGGCGTGAAGCTCATCTGCTAACTGAAATGTAACATAAAGAAATGCTCAATTCGTCTCGTAAACTGTTAAAATATGAGTGACAGAGAACTCCCAAATTCCACTGTTTAAATAAATACATCAATTTATTTTTTCACTCTGAAAGTGAACATTTGACATCAACTATTCACAACTCTGGGACCCCCTTTCTCTTAACTGCTTATTACCCGACTCCAGCTCTATAGCAATATACTGTTTCAGGGTCTGCCATCCTCTTGTATCACAGGTGCTTGTAAGCTCTCAGTTCAGAACAGCATTCCCTCTCTCTTAAAGTTATAGTACACCCTTTCAACTTCATCACATTATACCCTGATGAATATCGATAAGTGGGACCTATCCGGATTTCTCTTGCTCTGTGTTTTGTCAATATTTCATTCGCTCCGTCTGGTGTGAGTCAGGACTGTTGTTGTTCCATTGACAGCATGTCATTATTCGACTCAGTCCGTGGGAATATATCAGTATTTCACTTGCTCACACTCGTGTATGTGGGGCAGGATTTCAGTTGTTTCATGGGGACTGTGACACTATAACAATCTCAATGTTTGTAGGTGGCACCGAACCTGGAACAACTCTGAAGTCTATGGAGGTCATTGTGGAACTCTAACACGACAGTGACACGTTGGAGTAGTGTTCAAGTGTAAGGCAGGTGGGGATCAATGCAGAGCAGTTTGGGGTGATACACTTTGGTAGGAAGAACAATGAAAGACAGTTTAACACAAGCTGTGCCATTATAAAGGGGCTGCAGGAGCAGAGAGCGCTGGGTGTATATGAGCACAGATTGTTGAAGATGTCAGGACAAGTGGGGAGAGCAGTAACTATCACAGACTAGTTTCAGTATCTGAGCTGTTTACAGGGGCAGGTGTAGGAGGGAGTCTCCGTGCTCCCTTCCTGGGAGGTGGTGGTGACGATGTGTTGTGAGCCCACCCTCCTGCCCACCGAGACCGTGGGGATTCCATTTGTACCAGCTCGACACAAAAGGGAGATGGTATCAGGGCCACGGCTTCTAAGTTGTGCCGGGGGGAAACGGAGCTGCCAGTGGGTTTAAAGTGAGAATTGCCCTTCACTGAACATTGCTCCTGACTCGGTCGCTGGGACGTGGATGTTTCAGAATCTCCACACGAGGAGTCCCGGTCCTCTCCGACTCCGATCAGGGTCCTCCCCACATGGCGGGGGAGGAGTGGGGGAGGGAACGGATATTGGACACTCCACCACCTGGCTTGGCCCTTTCTGTCCTATTCCAGGCTGTTTCTCCTGCAATGGGAGAAAGGGAGGGAGGGTGGGAGTATGTGATCCTGCTGTTAGTGCTGGTATAGGTGGGGGACATGTGGAGGGGTATGATAGAATCAGACCACAGTGTTGTACCCATGCAGTGTTATTAACATGTGGGGTAAAGTGGAGGGAGGAAGTGAGAGAGACGAAGAGGGAGAAGGAGAGGGGGGGAGAGAGAGAGAGAGAGAGAGAGAGCAGGAGAGAGGGAGAGAGAGAGAGACAGACAGACAGACAGACAGCAGGAGAGAGGGAGAGAGAGAAAGCGTGCGGCAGTGGGGAAGGTGCTATAACAGATATATAGTGAGTGTGAGGGAGCAGATAGAATACAGTGACCCTTATCCTGACAGAGTGGGGAAGGTTATTGATGCTTGTCTTGTATTGCTGGACATTTCTTCAGACCGCAGATACTGCGCTGAGCTGGGTGGGGAGCTCAGACCATGCTCGGTGGGTCTGGTGGTGTGGCCCCCTCTGGGAAGAAAATGATTCCCGTCTGTACTAGCCCATCCACCAGGCCCTCCGTGCCCCTGTCAACAAACCCTAGTGTAAATCACTTATCTGCCATACTCGGGGTAAACTGTATAGGGCAGCTCCAAACTGAGAAAGCTCAACTGTGTGCCCATTGGGCTTTTAAACATGGCACTAGTGCCAGAGATCATGGAATATCCAGGGGTATCCGGACGATGGTGTGCACCTCCAGTCATGATGGGTGAGATCATCTGGCTGGTATTGAATGAGAGGGACACTATGGGGTGGTGTGGGTAGTTAATGAGGTGAGTATGATAAGATAGCATAAGAAAACTAGCTCAGTCTGTTGCGGTTGATCCCTCTGTCCCAGTCAATTAAAATGGCACTGAGAGAAATTATTGTCAGAATCTGTCCAATGAATATTGGACTCTGTTGAACCCAGTCCCATTTACAAAGCTGTAGAACAAATGTTCATACAAAACTCTCCATCATTTCACCTCACACCAATATCCCTTTTTCCCATCTTTCCTGGGAAGACAGGCTCTTGTTACAGGATGCTATCGAAGTGTATACATTTCAGCATTCTGCAACCTGGGAACACATCCTTCCATGACACTGTCTCTCAATCTCCCCTTCTCTGTCTACTTCCCAACCCACTCCCATGTGGTGATACTTAAACTGATTCCCCCGCCATCTCTCTCTGGCAGTGATGTTCACACCCATAGCAACCCCTTATCACGGCACAAAGGAGATTATGGAGCTGTAAATGGGTGGGAGCTGCACATCCTGTCACTTCCATCTCGGGCTGCAAGTTTCCCCACATTGGGCAGGGATCTAACACAGTGTTACTGAGCAACGCACAGGGGTGGGGTACACAGTCCTACATAATGGGAGGGTAAATGCTCCTGGGTTACAGATCAATGCACTGGGGTGGTGTACACAGTCCTACATGCTGGCAGGGTAACTGCTCCTGGTTTACAGATCAATGCACTGGGGTGGGGTACACAGTCCTATATGCTGGGAGGATAACTGCTCCTGGGTTACAGATCGATGCACTGGGGTGGTTTACACAGTCCTACATACTGGGAGGGTAACTGCTCCTGGTTTACAGATCAATGTACTGGGGTGGTGTACACAGTCCTACATGTGGGGAGGGTAACTGCTCCTGGGTTACAGATCAATGTACTGGGGTGGTATACACAGTCCTACATGCTGGGAAGATAACTGCTCCTGGGTTACAGATCAATGCACTGGGGTGGGGTACACAGTCCTACATGCTGGGAGGGTAACTGCTCCTGGTTTACAGATCAATACACTGGGGTGGGGTACACAGTCCTATATGCTGGGAAGATAACTGCTCCTGGGTTACAGATCGATGCACTGGGGTGGTTTACACAGTCCTACATGCTGGGAAGATAACTGCTCCTGGATTACAGATCGATGCACTGGGGTGGTTTACACAGTCCTACATACTGGGAGGGTAACTGCTCCTGGTTTACAGATCAATGTACTGGGATGGTGTACACAGTCCTACATACTGGGAGGGTAACTGCTCCTGGGTTACAGATCAATGCAATGGGGTGGGGTACACAGTCCTATATGCTGGGAGGATGACTGCTCCTGGGTTACAGATCGATGCACTGGGGTGGTTTACACAGTCCTACATACTGGGAGGGTAACTGCTCCTGGGTTACAGATCAATGTACTGGGATGGTGTACACAGTCCTACATATATTGAGGGTAACTGCTCCTGGGTTACAGATCAATGTACTGGGGTGGGGTACACAGTCCTACGTGCTGGGAGGGTAACTGCTCCTTGGTTACAGATCAATGCAGTGGGTTGGGGTACACAGTCCTACATGCTGGGAGGGTAACTGCTCCTGGGTTACAGATCAATGTACTGGGGTGGGGTACACAGTCCTACATGCTGGGAGGGTAACTGCTCCTGGTGTACAGATCGATGCACTGGGGTGGTGGACACAGTCCGACATGCTGGGAGGGTAACTGCTCCTGGGTTACAGATCAATGCACTGGGGTGGGGTACACAGTCCTACATGCTGGGAGGGTAACTGCTCCTGGGTTACAGATCAATGTACTGGGGTGGGGTACACAGTCCTACGTGCTGGGAGGGTAACTGCTCCTTGGTTACAGATCAATGTAGTGGGGTGGGGTACACAGTCCTACATGCTGGGAGGGTAACTGCTCCTGGGTTACAGATCAATGTACTGGGGTGGGGTACACAGTCCTACATGCTGGGAGGGTAACTGCTCCTGGTGTACAGATCGATGCACTGGGGTGGGGTACACAGTCCTACATGCTGGGAGGGTAACTGCTCCTGGGTTACAGATCAATGTACTGGGGTGGGGTACACAGTCCTACATGCTGGGAGAGTAACTGCTCCTGGTTTACAGATCGATGCACTGGGGTGGGGTACACAGTCCTACATGCTGGGAGGGTTACTGCTCTAGGTTACAGATCAATGCACTGGGGTGGTGTATACAGTCCTACATGCTGGGAGGATAACTGCTCCTGGGTTACAGATCAATGTACTGGGGTGGTGGACACAGTCCGACATGCTGGGAGGGTAACTGCTCCTGGGTTACAGATCAATGTACTGGGGTGGGGTACACAGTCCTGCATGCTGGGAGGGTAACTGCTCCTGGTTTACAGATCGATGCACTGGGGTGGTGTACACAGTCCGACATGCTGGGAGGGTAACTGCTCCTGGGTTACAGATCAATGTACTGGGGTGGTGTACACAGTCCGACATGCTGGGAGGGTAACTGCTCCTGGTTTACAGATCGATGCACTGGGGTGGGGTACACAGTCCTACATGCTGGGAGGGTAACTGCTCCTGGGTTACAGATCGGTGCACTGGGGTGGTTTACACAGTCCTACATACTGGGAGGGTAACTGCTCCTGGGTTACAGATCAATGCACTGGGGTGGGGTACACAGTCCTACATGCTGGGAGGGTAACTACTCCTGGTTTACAGATTAATTCACGAGTGATCACTGCACGGGTCGATGTGCTGGTCAGACTATCTCGTTGAGGTTTTTAGATAATGCAATTATATGGATTCGGTAGCTCCTTCTGCTGATGGATATTTGTGTCAGGTTCACACATTAGTGCCCTGCCGTGGTCTCCACAGCTCCCCGTCCTGGACAGATATCTAGTCCGGGGTTATAGATCAATGCAGTGCTGTGGTCTGCACAGCTCCCGGTGCTGGACAGATATCTAGTCCGGGGTTACAGATCAATGCAGTGCTATGGTCTGCACAGCTCCCGGTGCTGGACAGATATCTAGTCCGGGGTTATAGATCAATGCAGTGCTGTGGTCTGCACAGCTCCCGGTGCTGGACAGATATCTAGTCCGGGTTTACAGATCAATGCAGTGCTATGGTCTGCACAGCTCCCGGTGCTGGACAGATATCTCGTCCGGGGTTATAGATCAATGCACTGCTGTGGTCTGCACAGCTCCCAGTGCGGAACAGATATATGGTCTGGGTTTATAGATCAATGCACTACTGTGGTCTGCGCAGTGTTCCCCTCTGGACAGATTGCTGGATTGTATTGACCAGTGTAATGGATGAATTTGGACAGATTGCTGGGTTGTACTGAGCAGTAAACTGGCCTGGTCTGTACAGTGTTCCACGGTGAACAGATATCTCCCCGGGGTTGATGGTGTCCGGGCTGGTTCTGAAAGGTGGATTGAGAATGTGGTATATCGAAATATCTCAGCTTTTCTGGCAATGCCTTTAGTTCCCATTCCTGTGATTGGACCCTCCGTCTCTCACCCCATTAATGTTACAGTGTGTCCAGGAACAGGACATCATGTTGGTGGGGTGGGTAGGGGGGAAAGGTCATGGACAGGTCAAGGGGTTCCCCAGAATGCTCTGTCACCGACATTCTATAACTGACATTCCCCGGAACGTTCTGTCCCTGACATTCTATAACTGTCATTCCCAGGAACGTTCTGTCACCGACATTCTATAACTGACATTCCCCGGAACGTTCTGTCCCTGACATTCTATAACTGTCATTCCCAGGAACGTTCTGTCCCTGACATTCTATAACTGACATTCCCCGGAACGTTCTGTCCCTGACATTCCATAACTGACATTCTCCAGAACGTTCTGTCCCTGACATTCTATAACTGACAGTCCCCGGAACGTCCTGTCCCCAACATTCTATAACTGCCATTCCCCGGAACGTCCTGTCCCCAACATTCTATAACTGGCATTCCCCGGAACGTTCTGTCCCTGACGTTCTATAACTGTCATTCCCAGGAACGTTCTGTCCCTGACATTCTATAACTGACATTCCCCGGAACGTTCTGTCCCTGACATTCCATAACTGACATTCTCCAGAATGTTCTGTCCCTGACATTCTATAACTGACAGTCCCCGGAACGTCCTGTCCCCAACATTCTATAACTGACATTACCCGGAACGTTCTGTCCCTGACGTTCTATAACTGACATTCCTGGAATTTCCTGTCCCTGACGTTCTATAACTGACATTCCTGGAATTTCCTGTCCCTGACGTTCTATAACTGACATTCCTGGAATTTCCTGTCCCTGACGTTCTATAACTGTCATTCCCCGGAACGTTCTGTCCCTGACATTGTTTGTGAACGGCCGGACGTCAGTGAATTGAACAAACGATAAGATCCCGAGGGAAGAGATCCCGTTCCAGGGAGAAGGAGACACTGTTCCGAAGGCCCCTCAGGCAGTTAAAGGGGTGAATACGTTTTCCCTGCGTTTACATTTCTCCACGACACAGGATCGACCACAATTTAGACCAAAATACAGGAATTCCCAAACTCCGTTTGTCTTCAGGAAACTGGGAGAGAATCCTTCAGGACAGTAACGTTCCCACCCTCCGTATTAGGAACTGGGAAGGAGTGACCTGTGTCTGCTCTCGAGTGATCGAGTGTGTGGGAATGTTCTGGAAACCATCTGTCCTTGTGGATGTGTCTCTGTGTGTTTGGGGAGGGAGGGTTTCTTGTGGTTTATGTCACATTTTTGTCAGTAATTCCGACCTTCCCATTTGTTATTCCAGCTCCAATTATTTTAATAAATCCCTGAATACAGGGACACATTTGAAAATCTCACTGGGTCCCCGATCAAACGGGTCCCTTTGCCTCCAGGCTGATGGATAATGGGTTTGTTTTCCTTCCTCACAGTTAACGTTGTGACCATCTACGTCCTGCTTTATAAAGATTGTGGATTGTCTCCATGTGTCAGACGTTACCTGGGGGCCATGGCAGCGGCGGATCTCCTGGTCATTATCCTCGACCTGATCCTGAGACACATTCCCATTGTTTATGAGAAACAGTTTTATTTCCTGAAGGACTCCGTCCCCGTGTGTAATGTCCACGCCGTCCTGCTTTATACAGCCACTGAGTGCTCTGTCTGGTTCACCGTCACTTTCACCTTTGATCGGTTTGTGGCCATTTGTTCCCAGAAGCTGAAAAGTAAATATTGCAGCGAGAAAACGGCGGCTGTGGTTCTGGGAGCAGTGACTGTGCTGAGCTGTTTAAAGAACATTTCCTGGTATATTATGTTCACGGCTCGGTATTTGCTGGGGAACCGCCCCTGGTTTTGTGATGTAACAGAAGCTGTTCTATCCTCCAGTGTCTGGGTCACAATCGAGTCCCTCCACCACATTCTAACCCCGTGTGTCCCATTTCTCCTGATTGTGCTGCTCAATGTTCTCACCGTCAGACACATTTTAGTGACCAGCAGAGCCCGCAGGAGACTCCGCGCTCACACCAATGGGGACACTCAGTCTGACACAGAAATGAGAAACCGAAAAAAATCCATCATTTTACTGTTTGTGATCTCGGCCAATTTCATCCTGTTATGGTCAACGTTAATGCTGTATTCTATATGGACCCGGATGTTTGATATTGGGTATGACTCTGTGTATCTCCATGACTTTGTGCAGGAATTGGGCTTCATGCTGCAGCTCCTCAGTTGCTGCACAAACACCGCGATTTATGCCGTGACCCAGACTATGTTCAGGCAGCAGCTGAAGAATGTGCTGAAATATCCCTTCACCCAAATCCTTCCATCCATCAAATTCCCTCATTAATCACACCATCCGGGATTTTCTCATTTCAGTTCAGTGTTTCAGCGATGGAGCAGCCTGTCGCTATGGTAACAGACTGAGGGTAGCGCTGGTTTGTCCCTCCTTATCCCACAGAGGGGTTACAGGGAAACATTTCAATGTTTCTCCCAACTCAGGGGCCAGTGAGAAAAGGCACCATCCCACTGACTGTATCCATCACTTCCATTTGTAACCAATAAAAATGTTGATTAAAGCATGCCGAGCAGCAGAGTGACCGATGTTGTTGTGTGTCTTTGTGTTGGAGAAGCTGAGCTGGAGAGAGACAGACTCAGCCCCAAGTCCTGGTCCTCAGGGAAGGGGAGGACACCGCGCCCTGAGCTCAGGAGCTGGGTTTAACTCCCTGTGTCTGACCACTGCAGCCTGGCCTCCCCATTTCCTCTCTCCCACTCTCTCCACCTGCCTCCATTCTTTCCTCTGCGCCCTCCCCTACACCCACTCTCTCTCCTGCCATCTGTCTCCCTTCCCCAATTCCGTCTCTACTCCATTTTCCCCCTCCTCCCACTTCCCACATCTCTCTATCATCTTACAACCACCCCTCCAACCACATGCAGCCACAGCACCAACCACTACCCCCTCCCCAGTCTCTGGATCAGAGGGAGAGGGACGCGTCAGGGAGACAGACTGCGTCACAGAGGGAGGGAGGGGCAGGAGGGAGAGAGATTTAGTCAGAGAGAAACAGGGAGGTGGGGAGAAAGAGAGACCGAGGTAGGGGGATCGAGAGTGAGAGAGGTGGACAGAGAGAGAAGGAGCAGGGAGAGACAGAGAGAGAGAGGCAAGGGAGAGATAAGGTGAGGGAGAGAGAGAAATAGGGGAGGACATAATGACAGAGGGGTCAGAGAGTGCAGGACAGAGAAGGGGGACAGAGAGTGGGGGATGGAGAGAGTGGTGGACGGGGGGACAGGGGGGACAGAGAGGGAGGTGACAGAGAGAGGAGGGAGTGAGAGGGGGACACAGAGAGACGGGGGACAGAGAGAGCGTGGGGACGGAGAGGGGGACAGAGAGAGGGGGACAGCGAGAGAGGGATACAGAGAAATGGGGGACAGAGAGAGGGGGACAGAGAGATGAGGACAAAGAGAGGGGGACAGAAAGGGTGGGACAGAAAGTGGGGGACAGAGAGAGAGGGGGACAGAGAGAGGGGGCCAAAGAGAACGGGAGAGAGAGGGGGACAGAGAGAGGGCAACAGAGAGAGGGGGACAGAGAGGGGGACAGAGAGCAGGGGGGTAGAGAGAGGGAGACAGGGAGTGGGGAACAGAGAGAGGGGACAGAGAGTGGGGGATGGAGAGAGTGGGGACAGAGAGAGGTGGATAGAGAGTGGGGAATGGAAAGAGTGGGGGACAGAGGAGGGGACGGGGGACAATGACGGAGGTGACAGAGAGAGGACGGAGTGAGGGGGACACAGAGGGGGACAGATCGAGCGTGGGGACAGAGAGAGGGGGGGACAGAGAGAGGGGGGGACAGAGAGAGAGGGGGGACAGAGAGAGTGAGGGGACAGAGATGGGGGGTACATAGAGAGGGCTTGGACCGAGAAGGCGAGACGGGGGTGGTGCAGAGAGGGGTGTCAGAGAGTGGGGGGACACAGAGGGGGACAGAGAGGGGAGGGACAGAGATGGGGGACAGAGATGGGGGCAGAGAGAGGGGGGAACAGAGAGAGTGGGGACAGGGAGAAGGGGGACAGAGAGTGAAGGGGAGAGAGAGACGGGGGGACAGAGAGAGGGGTAAAGAGAGACGGGGACAGAGGGGGCAGACTGAGAGCGGGGGGACAGAGAGAAGGGAGACAGAGAGCGGGAGAGAAAGAGAGACGGCTGGGACCGAGAATGGGGGAACAGAGGGGGGGGGCAGAGAGAGGGGACAGTTAGAGGGGGAGACAGAGAGAGTAGGACAGAGGAAGAAGGGGGACACAGAGAGAGGAGGACAGAGAGAGAAGGGGGGGCAGAGAGAGGGGGTGCCAGAGAGAGGGGAGAAAGAGAGAGAGGGGGGACGGAGACAGAGAGGGACACTGAGAGAGGGGGACAGAGAGGGGGTGGGGGACAGAGAGAGGGGGACAGAGAGAGAGGGGGACAGAGAGAGGGGGAGCAGAGGGGGGTACAGGGAGAAGGGGACAGAGAGAGGGGGCAGAGATAGTGGAGACAGTAAGAGACGGGGCCGCAGTAGAGGGGGGAGAGGGATACGGAGAGAGGGGGGACAGAGAGAGGGGGAAAGAAAGAAGAAAGAAAGAAGGGGACAGAGGGGGCGGACAGAGAGGGGGACAGAGAGGGGGTGGGGGACAGAGAGAGGGGGACAGAGAGAGAGGGGGACAGAGAGAGGGGGAACAGAGGGGGGTACAGGGACAAGGGGGACAGAGAGAGGGCAGAGAGAGTGGGGACAGTAAGAGAGGGGAGACAGAGAGACGGGGGCACAGTAGACGTGGGGGCAGGGGATGGAGAAAGGGGGGACAGAGAGAGAGGGGGAAAGAGAGAAGGGGACAGAGGGGGCGGACTGAGAGCGGGGGGAACAGAGAGAAGTAGGGACAGAGAGAGAGGGGACCGAGAGAGGAGGACAGAAAGCGGGAGAGACAGAGAGAGGTGGGGGGACACAGAGAGTGGGGGTCACAGAGTAAGGGCAGCAGAGGTGGCAGAGAGAGGTGTACAGAGAGAGGGGAACAGAGGGGGGACAGACGGGGGTGGGGACCGAGGGGGGGGGGGACAGAGAGAGGGGGGGGGACAGAGAGAGAGAGTGGGGACAGAGAGAGATGAAAAGAGAGAGGGTGGGGCAGAGAGAGAGGGACAGAGAGCGGGGGACAGGGGGTCAGAGAAAAGGAGACAAAGAGAGGAGGGAACAGAGGGAGAGGGGGTCAGAGAGAAGTGGGCAGAGGGGGAAGAGAGAGGGGTGACAGAGAGAGAGTGGGGACAGAGAGAGGAGGACAGAGAGAGAAGGGGGACAGACAGAGGGGGTTCCAGACAGAGGGAAGAAAGAGAGAGAGGGGGGACGGAGAGAGAGAGGGGGACAGGGAGAGGGAAGGGCAAAGAAAGAGGGGAGGGAGAAAGGGGGACAGAGAGAAGGGGGACAGAGGGGGATGGTCGGGGGGGGGTCAGAGAGAGAGTGGGACAGAGAGAGAGGGGGACAAGAGAGTGGGGGACAAGAGAGTGGGGGAGAGAGGGTGGAGTGATGGGGAGAGAGAGGGGGTAGAGAGAGGGGGTAGAGAGAGGGGGGACAGAGGGAGAGGGAGGGATAGAGTCAGAGGGTGACAGAGAGAGTGGGGACAGAGAGAAGGGTGACAGAGCGGGGGGTACAGAGGGGGGGACAGAGAGAGGGGGACAGAGAGAGAGGGGGGACAGAGAGAGGGGGGACATTGTGAGAGAGGGGTACAGAGAGAGAGGGGTGGACAGAGAGATGGGGACAGAGGGGGAGGGAGGAACAGAGTGTGAGGGTGACAGAGAGAGTGGGGACAGAGAGAAGAGTGACAGAGCGGGGGGTACAGAGAGGGGCGACAGAGAGAGGGACAGAGAGAGAGGGGGGCGAAGAGAGGGGGACAGAAAGAGGGTGGCAGAGAGCGTGGGGGAAAGAAAGAGGAGGAAAGAGAGAGGCGGACAGAGGGGACGGACAGAGAGAGTGGGGACAGAGAGAGGGTGGGACAGAGAGAAGGGGGACAGACAGGGAGGGGACAGAGAGATAGGGGGACCAGAGAGTGGGGGGGGGGACGAGGTAGGGGAGAGATGGGGAGAGAGAGGGGGGTATAGAGAGGCGGAAGAGAGAGAGGGTGAACAGAGAGAGGGAGACAGAGAGAGAGGGGGACAGAGAGAAGGGGACAAAGAGAGGAGGAACAGAGAGAGAGGGGGACAGAGAGTGGAGGACAGAGAGAGGGGGGAAGAGAGTGGGGGATGGAGAGAGTGGGGGACGGGAGGGGACGGGGGACAGAGAGGGAGATGATAGAGAGAAGAAGGGAGTGATAGGGGGACACGGGGGGGGGGGGCAGAGAGAGTGTGGGGACAGAGAGGGAGACAGAGAGAGGGGGACAAAGAGAGGAAGAGAGAGAAAGGGGGGACAGAGAGAGAGGGACAGAGAGAGGGGGTACTGAGAGAGGGGGACAGAGAGGGGGGACAGAGAGTGGGGAATGGAGAGAGTGGGGGACAGAGGGGGTACAGGGGGACAGAGAGGGAGGTGACAGACAGAGGAGGGAGGGAGAGGGGGACAAAGAGAGAGGGGGGACAGAGAGAGATGGATAGAGAGAAAGAGGGGCAGAGAGAGTGGGAAAGAGAGATGAGGACAGAGAGAACGACAGAGAGAGGGGGGACAGAGAGAGTGGGACAAAGAGGGGGACAGATAGAGGGGAACAGAGAGAAAGGGGGCACAGAGAGAGGGGGACAGAGAGAATGGGAGAGAGAGGGGGGACAGAGAGAGTGGGACAAAGAGGGGGACAGATAGAGGGGAATAGAGAGAAAGGGGGCACAGAGAGAGGGGGACAGAGAGAGTGGGAGAGAGAGGGGGACAGAGAGAGGGGGACAGAGAGAGGCCAACAGAGAGAGGGGGACAGAGAGAGGGCAACAGAGAGAGGGGGACAGAGAGAGGGGGACAGAGAGCAGGGGGATAGAGAGAGGGAGACAGAGAGTGGGGGTTGAGAGAGTGGGGGACAGAGAGAGGGGGACAGAGAGTGGGGGATGGAGAGAGTGGCGGCAGAGGGGGGAGGACGGGAGGACAGAGAGGGAGGTGACAGAGAGAGGACGGAGTGAGGGGGGACACAGAGAGAGGGGGGACAGAGAGAGCGTGGGGACAGAGAGGGGGACAGAGAGAGAAGGGGGACAGAGAGAGTGAGGGGACAGAAAGAGGGGGTACATAGAGAGGGCTGGGACCGAGAAGGCGGGACGGAGGGAACAGAGGGGGGGTTCAGAGAGAGGTCAGACAGAGAGAGGGGGACAGAGAGGGGAGGGACGGAGATGGGGGACGGAGATGGGGCAGAGAGAGGGGGGAACAGAGAGAGTGGGGACAGAGAGTGAAGGGGACAGAGAGACGTAGGGACAAGAGAGGGGGGACACATAGTGGGGTGGCAGAGAGTGGGGTAAAGAGAGCCGTTTACAGAGGGGGCGGACTGAGAGCGGGGGGAGAGAGAGAAGGGGGACAGAGAGAAGGGGGACAAAGAGAGAGTGGGACTGAGAGAGAGGGACAGAGAGTGCGAGGGACAGAGAGAGGGCTGAGACCGAGGAGGGGATGACAGGGAGGGGGGAACAGAGAGAGGGGAGAGAGAGATGGGTACAGAGACGGTGGACAGAGAGGGGGGGCAGAGAGGGGGGACAGAGAGAGAGGGGGTTCAGAGAGAGGGGGTGGAAAGAGGGGGGTCAGAGAGAGGGGGACAGAGAAAGAGGGGGACTGAGAGAGAGTGGGACAGAGGAAGGGGGGAAGAGAGAGGGGAGGACAGAGAGAGAGGGACAGAGAGAGGGGGGACTGAGAGAGAGTGGGACAGAGAGAGAGGGGGACGGAGAGAGGGGGATCAGAGAGAGTGGGTGTCAGAGAGAGGGGGACAGAGAGAGGGGGACAGAGAGAGAGGGGGACTGAGAGAGCGTGTCAGAGAGAGGGGAGGACAGAGAGAGGGGGGTCAGTGAGATGGGAGACACAGAGAGAGGGGGACAGAGTGAGGGGAGACAGTGTGAGGGGGGACAGAGAGCGAGGGGGAATGAGAGAGAAGGGGACCGAGAGAAAGACAGAGAGGGGGGAACATAGAGAGGGGTGGGACCGAGAAGGGGGGGGGGGTGGGGACAGAGACGGGGACTGAGCAAGGGGGACAGACAGAGGGGGGACAGCGAGAGGGGGGCAGAGGGAGAGGGAGACAGAGAGAGGGCACAGAGAGGGAGGGAGGGCAGAGAGAGGTGGTACAGAAAGAGAGTGGGGCAGAGAGTGGGGACAGAGAGAGGTGACAGAGAGAGTGGGGACAGTACGAGAGGGGAGACAGAGAGACGGGGGCACAGTAGAGGTGGGGGGCAGGGGGAAGGAAAAAGGGGGGACAGAGAGAGGGGGAAAGAGAGAAGGGGACAGAGGGTGCGGACTGAGAGCAGGGGGAACAGAGAGAAGTAGGAACAGAGAGAGAGGGGACCGAGAGAGGGGGACAGAAAGCGGGATAGAGAGAAAGGTGGGGGGATAGAGAGAGTGGGGTTCACAGAGTAAGGGCAGCAGATAGAGATGTACAGAGAGAGGGGTACAGAGAGGGGGACAGACAGAGGGGGGACAGGGAGAGAGGGGGACAGAGAGAGGGGGAACAGAGGAGGGTACAGGGACAAGGGGGACAGAGAGAGGGGGCAGAGAGAGTGGGGACAGTAAGAGATGGGAGACAGAGAGACGGGGGCGCAGTAGAGGGGGGACTGGGGGATGGAGAGAGGGGGGACAGAGAGAGGGGGAAAGAGAGAAGGGGACAGAGGGGGCGGACTGAGAGCAGGGGGAACAGAGAGAAGGAGGGACAGAGAGAGTGGGAACCGAGAGAGCGGGAGAGACAGTGAGAGGTGGGTGGGCAGAGAGAGCGGGGGTCACAGAGTGAAGGCAGCAGAGGTGGCAGATAGAGATGTACAGAGAGAGGGGTACAGAGAGGAGGACAGGCAGAGGGGGGACAGAGAGAGAAGGGGGGGGCAGAGAAAGTGGGGGACAGAGAGAGTGGTGACAGAAGGGGACAGAGAAAGGGGGGACGGGGTGGACAGAGAAAGGGGGACAGAGAGAGGAGGGAACACAGGGAGAGGGGTGAGAGAGAGGGGGTCAGAGGGGCAAGAGAGAGGGGTGACAGAGAGAGGGGAGAAAGAGAGAGGGGGGATGGAGAGAGAGAGGGGGGTACCGAGAGAGGGAAGGGCAAAGAAAGAGGGGACAGAGAGAGGGGGGACAGAGAGAAGGGGGACAGAGAGGGGGTGGTCTGAGAGAGAGAGAGATGGGGTCAAAGAGAAAGGGGGACAGAGAGAGAGGGGACAAGAGAGTGGGGGACAAGAAAGTGGGGGGAGAGAGAGTGTGGAGTGATGGGGAGAGAGATAGGTGGAGAGAGGGGGAAGAGAGAGTCGGGCAGGGAGAGGGCAACAGAGAGAGGGGGACAGAGAGAGGAGTGCAGAGAGTGAGGGGACAGAGAGAGGGGGACTGAGAGAGGGCAACAGAGAGAGGGGTACAGAGAGAGAGGGGTGGACAGTGAGATGGGGACAGAGGGAGAGGGAGGGACAGAGTGAGAGGGTGACGGAGACAGTGGGGACAGAGAGGAGGATGACAGAGCGGGGGATACAGAGAGAGAGTGGGGACAGAGAGAGGAGGACATTGAGAGAGGGGGACAGAGAGACGGGGGCAAAGAGAAAGTGGGGACAGAAAGTGGGGGGCAGAGAGAGCGGAGGAAAGAAAGAGGAGGAAAGAGAGAGGGGGACAGAGGGGTCGGACAGAGAGAGTGGGGACAGTGAGAGGAGGGAACAGAGGGAGAGGTGTGAGAGAGAGGGGGTCAGAGGGGGAAGAGAGAGGGGTGACAGAGAGAGTGGAGACAGAGAGAGGGGGTGCCAGCGAGAGGGTAGAAAGTGAGAGAGGGGAGAAAGAGTGAGGGGGGGGATGGCGAGAGAGAGAGGGGTACCGAGAGAGGGAAGGGCAAAGAAAGAGGAGACAGAGAGAGGGGGGACAGAGAGAAGGGGGACAGAGAGGGGGTGGTCAGAAAGAGAGAGAGGGGGTCAAAGAGAAAGGGGGACAGAGCGAGAGGGGACAAGAGAGTTGGGGACAAGAGAGTGGGGGGAGAGAGAGGGTGGAGTGATGGGGAGAGAGGGAGGTGGAGAGAGGGGGAAGAGAGAGAGGGGGACAGAGAGAGGGGTGCAGAGAGTGGGGGGACAGAGAGAGTGGGACAGAGAGAGGGCAACAGAGAGAGGGGGACAGAGAGAAGAGGGGTGGACAGAGAGATGGGGACAGAGGGAGACGGTGACGGAGACAGTGGGGACAGAGAGGAGGATGACAGAGCGGGGGATACAGAGAGAGAGTGGGGACAGAGAGAGGAGGACATTGAGAGAGGGGGACAGAGAGACGGGGGCAAAGAGAAAGGGGGGACAGAAAGTGGGGGGCAGAGAGAGCGGAGGAAAGAAAGAGGAGGAAAGAGAGAGGGGACAGGGGGTCGGACAGAGAGAGGGTGGGACAAAGAGAGAGGGATAGAGAGAAAGAGGGGCAGAGAGAGTGGGAGAGAGACATGAGGACAGAGAGTACGACAGAGAGAGGGGGACAGAGAGAGTGGGACAGTGAGAGAGGGACAGAGAGAGGGGGGACAGAGAGAGTGGGACAAAGAGGGGGACAGATAGAGGGGAACAGAGAGAAAGGGGGCACAGAGAGTTGGGGACAGAGAGAACGGGAGAGAGAGGGGGACAGAGAGAGTGGGACAGAGAGAGGCCAACAGAGAGAGGGCAACAGAGAGAGGGGGACAGAGAGAAGGGGGACAGAGAGAGGGAGACAGAGTGGGGGGACAGAGAGCAGGGGGATAGAGAGAGGGAGACAGAGAGTGGGGGTTGAGAGAGTGGCGGCAGAGGGGGGAGGACGGGGGAACAGAGAGGGAGATGACAGAGAGAGGACGGAGTGAGGGGGGACACAGAGAGAGGGGGGGCAGAGAGCACGTGGGGACAGAGAAGGGGACAGAGAGAGAAGGGGGGCAGAGAGAGTGAAGGGACAGGGAGAGAGGGGGACTGAGAGAGCGTGTCAGAGAGAGGGGAGGACAGAGAGAGGGGGGACAGTGTGAGGGCGGTCAGAGAGAGAGGGGGACAGAGGAAGGGGGGAAAGAGAGGGCGGGACAGAGAGAGAGGAGGACAGAGATAGAAGGGGACCGAGAGAAAGACAGAGAGGGGGGAACATAGAGAGGGCTGGGACCGAGAGGGGGGTGGGGGACAGAGAGGGGGACTGAGCAAGGGGGACAGAGAGAGTGGGGACAGCGAGAGGGGGGCAGAGGGAGAGGGAGACAGAGAGAGGGCACAGAGAGAGAGGGAGGACAGAGAGAGGTGGTACAGAAAGAGAGTGGGGCAGAGAGAGAGGGACAGAGAGAGATGACAGAGAGACAGGGAGGACAGAGAGAGGGTGGACAGAGAGAGGGGGAGCAGAGAGAGGGGGAACAGAGGGGGGTACAGGGACAAGGGGGACAGAGAGAGGGGGCAGAGAGAGTGGGGACAGTAAGAGAGGGGAGACAGAGAGACGGGGGCACAGTAGAGGTGGGGGCAGGGGGATGGAGAAAGGGGGGACAAAGAGAGAGGGGGAAAGAGAAAATGGGACAGAGGGGGCGGTCTGAGAGCGGGGGGAACAGAGAGAAGTAGGGACAGAGAGAGAGGGGACCGAGAGAGGAGGACAGAAAGCGGGAGAGACAGAGAGAGGTGGGGGGACAGAGAGAGAGGGGGCCACAGGGTGAAGGCAGCAGAGGTGGCAGATAGAGATGTACAGAGAGAGGGGTACAGAGAGGGGGATAGACAGAGGGGGGACAGAGAGAGAGTGGGGGACAGAGAAAGTGGGGGACAGAGAGAGTGGTGACAGAGAGAGGCGGACAGAGAGAGAGGGACAGAGAGAGGGGGACAGAGAAAGGGGGGACGGGGTGGACAGAGAAAGAGGGACAGAGAGAAGAGGGAACAGAGGGAGAGGGGTGAGAGAGAGGGGGTCAGAGGGGGAAGAGAGAGGGGTGACAGAGAGAGTGGGGACAGAGGGGGGGGTCAGTGAGAGAGTGGAGACAGAGAGAGGGGGTGCCAGAGAGAGCGGAAAAAGAGAGAGGGTGGAACGGAGAGAGAGAGGGGTACCGAGAGAGGGAAGGGCAAAGAAAGAGGGGACAGAGAGAGGGAGGACAGAGAGAAGGGGGACAGAGAGGGGGTGGTCAGAGAGAGAGAGAGAGAGAGAGGGTCAAAGAGAAAGGGGGACAGAGAGAGAGGGGACAAGAGAGTGGGGGACAAGAGAGTGGGGGGAGAGAGGGTGGAGTGATGGGGAGAGAGGGAGGTGGAGAGAGGGGAAAGAGAGAGAGGGGGACAGAGAGAGGGCAACAGAGAGAGGGGGACAGAGAGAGGGGTCCAGAGAGTGGGGCGACAGAGAGAGGGGGACAGAGAGAGGGCAACAGAGAGAGGGGTACAGAGAGAGAGGGGTGGACAGAGAGAGATAGGGACAGAGGGAGAGGGAGGGACAGAGTGAGAGGGTGACGGAGACAGTGGGGACAGAGAGGAGAATAACAGAGCCGGGGGTACAAAGAGAGAGTGGGGCAGAGAGAGGAGGACATTGAGAGAGGGGGGACAGAGAGACGGGGGCAAAGAGAAAGGGGGGACAGAAAGTGGGGGACAGAGAGCGGAGGAAAGAAAGAGGAGGAAAGAGAGAGATGGACAGAGGGGTCGGACAGAGAGAGTGGGGACAGAGAGAAGGGTGACAGAGCGGGGGGTACAGAGGGCGAGACAGAGAGAGGGGGACATTGTGAGAGAGGGGTACAGAGAGAGAGGGGTGAACAGATAGATGGGGACCGAGGGGGAGGGAGGAACAGAGTGTGAGGGTGACAGAGAGAGTGGGGACAGAAAGAAGTGTGACAGAGCGGGGGGTACATAGAGGTGGGACAGAGAGAGTGGAGACAGAGAGAGGGTGGGACAGAGATGGGGGGGGGACAGACAGGGAGGGGACAGAGAGAGAGGGGGACAGAGAGAGAGGGGGAACAGAGGGGGTACAGGGACAAGGGGGACAGAAAGAGGGGGCAGAGAGAGTGGGGACAGTAAGAGAGGGGAGACAGAGAGACGGGGGCGCAGTAGAGGGGGGACAGGGTGATGGAGAGAGGGGGGACAGAGAGAGGGGAAAGAGAGAAGGGGACAGAGGGGGCGGACTGAGAGCAGGGGGAACAGAGAGAAGGGGGGACAGAGAGAGAGGGGACCAAGAGAGGGGGATAGAAAGCGGGATAGTCAGAGAGAGGTGGGGGGATAGAGAGAGTGGGGTTCACAGAGTAAGAGCAGAAGATAGAGATGTACAGAGAGAGGGGTACAGTGAGGGGGACAGACAGAGGGGGGACAGAGAGAGAGGGGGGGGACAGAGAAAGTCGGGGACAGAGAGAGTGGTGACAGAGGGGGACAGAGAAAGGGGGGACGGCGTGGACAGAGAAAGTTGGACAGAGAGAGGAGGGAACAGAGGGAGAGGGGTGAGAGAGAGGGGGTCAGAGGGGGAAGAGAGAGGGGTGACAGAGAGAGTGGGGACAGAGAAGGGGGGTCAGTGAGAGAGTGGAGACAGATAGAGGGGGTGCCAGAGAGAGGGGAGAAAGAGAGAGGGGGGGATGGAGAGAGAGAGAGAGGGGTACCGAGAGAGGGAAGGGCAAAGAAAGAGGGGACAGAGAGAGGGGGGACAGAGAGAAGGGGGACAGAGAGGGGGTGGTCTGAGAGAGAGAGATGGGGTCAAAGAGAAAGGGGGACAGAGAGAGAGGGGACAAGAGAGTGGGGGACAAGAAAGTGGGGGGAGAGAGAGGGTGGAGTGATGGGGAGAGAGATTGGTGGAGAGAGATTGGTGGAGAGAGGGGGAAGAGAGAGTGGGGGCAGGGAGAGGGCAACAGAGAGAGGGGGACAGAGAGAGGAGTGCAGAGAGTGGGGGGACAGAGAGAGGGGGACTGAGAGAGGGCAACAGAGAGAGGGGTACAGAGAGAGAGGGGTGGACAGAGAGATGGGGACAGAGGGAGAGGGAGGGACAGAGTGAGAGGGTGACGGAGACAGTGGGGACAGAGAGGAGGATGACAGAGCGGGGGTTACAGAGAGAGAGTGGGGACAGAGAGAGGAGGACATTGAGAGAGGGGGGACAGAGAGACGGGGGCAAAGAGAAAGGGGGGACAGAAAGTGGGGGGCAGAGAGAGCGGAGGAAAGAAAGAGGAGGAAAGAGAGAGGGGGACAGAGGGGTCGGACAGAGAGAGTGGTGACAGTGAGAGGAGGGAACAGAGGGAGAGTGGTCAGAGGGGGAAGAGAAGAGGGGTGACAGAGATAGTGGGGACAGAGAAGGGGGTGTCAGTGAGAGAGTGGAGACAGAGAGAGGGGGTGCCAGAGAGAGGGGAGAAGGAGAGAGGGGGGGATGGAGAGAGAGAGAGGGCTACCGAGAGAGGGAAGGGCAAAGAAAGAGGAGACAGAGAGAGGGGGGACAGAGAGAAGGGGGACAGAGAGGGGGTGGTCAGAGAGAGAGAGAGGGGGTCAAAGAGAAAGGGGGACAAAGCGAGAGGGGAAAAGAGAGTGGGGGACAAGAGAGTGGGGGGAGAGAGAGGGTGGAGTGATGGGGAGAGAGGGAGGTGGAGAGAGGGGGAAGAGAGAGAGGGGGACAGAGAGAGGGGTGCAGAGAGTGGGGGATAGAGAGAGGGAGACAGAGTGGGGGAAAGAGAGCAGGGGGATAGAGAGAGGGAGACAGAGAGTGGGGGTTGAGAGAGTGGGGGACAGAGGGAGGGGGACAGAGAGTGGGGGATGGAGAGAGTGGTGGCAGAGGGGGGAGGACGGGGGAACAGAGAGGGAGATGACAGAGAGAGGACGGAGTGAGGGGGGACACAGAGGGGGTGGGGCAGAGAGAGCGTGGGGACAGAGAAGGGGACAGAGAGAGAAAAGGGGGACAGAGAGAGTGAGGGGACAGAAAGAGGGGGTGCATAGAGAGGGCTGGGACCGAGAAGGCGGGACGGAGGGAACGGGGGGGGTCAGAGAGAGGTCAGACAGAGAGAGGGGGACAGAGACGGGAGGGACGGAGATGAGGGACAGAGATGGGGGCAGAGAGTGGGTGAACAGAGCGTGGGGACAGGGAAAAGGGGGACAGAGAGTGAAGGGGACAGAGAAACGGGGGGACAGAGAGGGGGGGACAGATAGAGGGGTGGCAGGGGGTGGGGTAAAGAGAGCCAAATACAGAGGGGGCGGACTGAGAGCGGGGGGCGAGAGAGAAGGCGGACAGAGAGAAGGGGAACCGAGAGAGGGGGTGACAGGAAGGGGGGAACAGAGAGAGGGGAGAGAGAGATGGGTACAGAGACGGTGGGCAGAGAGGGGGGACAGAGAGAGAGAGGGGGGTCAGAGAGAGAGAGGGGGTCAGAGAGAGTGAGGGGACAGAAAGAGGGGGTACATAGAGAGGGCTGGGACCGAGAAGGCGGGACGGAGGGAACAGAGGTGGGGGTCAGAGAGAGGTCAGACAGAGAGGGGGGGACAGAGACGGGAGGGACGGAGATGAGGGACAGAGATGGGGGCAGAGAGTGGGTGAACAGAGAGTGGGGACAGGGAAAAGGGGGACAGAGAGTGAAGGGACAGAGAGACGGGGGGACAGAGAGAGGGGGGACAGATAGAGGGGTGGCAGGGGGTGGGGTAAAGAGAGCCGTTTACATAGGGGGCAGACTGAGAGCGGGGGGCTGAGAGGGACGAGGGGGGACAGAGAGGGGGGAGAGAGGGGACAGAGAGGGTGGGACAGAGAGGGGGGAGAGGGGAGGACAGAGAGAGAGGGGACAGAGAGAGAGGGGGGCGGAGAGGGAGAGAGAGATGGGTACAGAGACGGTGGACAGAGAGGGGGGGCAGAGAGGGGGGACAGAGAGAGAGAGGGGGTCAGAGAGGGGGGGTGGAAAGAGGGGGGTCAGAGACAGGGGGACAGAGAGAGAGGGGGACTGAGAGAGAGTGGGACAGAGGAAGGGGGGGAAGAGAGAGGGGAGGACAGAGAGAGAGGGACAGAGAGAGAGGGGGCGGAGAGAGGGGGATCAGAGTGAGTGGGTGTCAGAGAGAGGGGAACAGAGAGAGGGGGACAGAGAGAGAGGGGGACTGAGAGAGTGGGGGACAGTGAGATGGGAGACACAGAGAGAGGGGGACAGAGAGAGGGGAGACAGTGTGAGGGGGTCAGAGAGAGGGGGGGACAGAGGAAGGGGGGAAAGAGAGGGAGGAATGAGAGAGAGGGGGACAGAGATAGAAGGGGACCGAGAGAAAGACAGAGAGGGGGGAACATAGAGAGGGCTGGGACCGAGAAGGGGGGGTGGACAGAGACGGGGACTGAGCAAGGGGGACAAAGAGAGGGGGGACAGCGAGAGGGGGGCAGAGGGAGAGGGAGACAGAGAGAGGGCACAGAGAGAGAGGGAGGACAGAGAGAGGTGGTACAGAAAGAGAGTTGGGCAGAGAGAGGGGGACAGAGAGAGATGAGAAAGAGACAGGGAGGACAGAGAGAGGGTGGACAGAGAGAGGGGGGACAGAGAGAGGGGGAACAGAGAGAGGGGGAACAGAGGGGGGTACAGGGACAAGGGGGACAGAGAGAGGGCAGAGAGAGTGGGGACAGTAAGAGAGGGGAGACAGAGAGACGGGGGCACAGTAGAGGTGGGGGCAGGGGATGGAGAAAGGGGGGACAGAGAGAGAGGGGGAAAGAGAGAAGGGGACAGAGGGGGCGGACTGAGAGCCGGGGGAACAGAGAGAAGTAGGGACAGAGAGAGAGGGGACCGAGAGAGGAGGACAGAAAGCGGGAGAGACAGAGAGAGGTGGGGGGACAGAGAGAGTGGGGGTCACAGAGTAAAGGCAGCAGAGGTGGCAGAGAGAGGTATACAGAGAGAGGGGAACAGAGGGGAGACAGACGGGGGAAGGACAGAGAGAGGGGGGACAGAGAGGGGGGACAGAGAGAGAGGGGGGGACAGAGAGAGTGGGGACAGAGAGGGGGAACAGAGAGAAGGGGGCAGACAGTAGGGGTACGGGGTTCAGAGAAAAGGGGACAGAGAGAGGAGGGAACAGAGGGAGAGGGGGTCAGAGAGAGGTGGGCAGAGGGGAAGAGAGAGGGGTGACAGAGAGAGAGTGGGGACAGAGAGAGGAGGACAGAGAGAGAGTGGGGACAGAGAAGGCGCGGTCAGAGAGAGAGGGGG